>NC_139662.1:1207500-1430000 GCF_951799395.1 Argentina silus
TTCATGGTGATAGAAAAGAGGTTGGGTGGAAATAAGGCGTGTGTGTGTGTGTGTGTGTGTGTGTGTGTGTGTGTGTGTGTGTGTGTTTTCAAGTGTGCAGGGTGTGGGAGTGTCCCATGTGCAGCAAGAGGAGAGGCCAAGTTGTAACACATATGAACACACACATGCACATACACGTTTAACTGTGTGTGTGTGTGTGTGTGTGTGTGTGTGTGTGTGTGTGTGTCTCCGTGAGCACTTTGGAATGTTAACAGGGTCCAGATGTGGGGAGGTGAGAGAGGGAGGCACGCTGCTTCATGGTGACTCAGTGGAATCTGACACAGGATCTCCATTGACCATCTCATCTCATTCACATTCTAGTAATTTAGCAGGCACTCTTATTCACAGCCTCTGCAGCCATCATAGCACATACTGGAATCAAGTGTAAGACTCAACACTTCAGTGCAAATACAATTGTTGACATAGGTATATATATATATGCCGCCATTTAGCTGACGCTTTTCTCCAAAGTGACTTACATTGCAGTGAGTGCATACATTTCAGTATATATGGTCCCAGCGGGAATCAAACCCACAACCTAAGCGTTGTTAGTGCCATGCTCTACCAACTGAGCCACAGATGCTCCTTACACAGTGCTACTGTATCCTGTATTCTCTGTAACATTATTATGATTGTAATTGTTGTTATATTTATGTTTATTATTAAGAGAGATTATATAAGAGAGCAAAGGAATGGGAGAGGATTGGAGATGAGAGGGGTGGGGAGTGGTACAATAGGAGGGATAAGGGAGGGAGGATGGGTTGAGGTTGTCTTTTTATTCTCTTTGTTACACAGAAAATTCATGAAAAAAATTATCAACATGACTCAAGTCTGAAGAACTGAAGACCCTGAAAAGAAC
Organism: Argentina silus; assembly: GCF_951799395.1. Classification (NCBI taxonomy): domain Eukaryota; kingdom Metazoa; phylum Chordata; class Actinopteri; order Argentiniformes; family Argentinidae; genus Argentina; species Argentina silus. Next base: position 1,208,399 of record NC_139662.1, read on the forward strand.
TGAGACATTTCAGAAGTCATGACCTTCAAATGAATGGAAGAAGCTGCATTCATGAAACACAAAGCTGGTTAAAGCTAATCCCGCACATAGCAAACAGCTACACCTGGTGGACAGGTGTGGAACTGTCCAAATCGTCATTCATTTAAAGCTCGACTCAGTGATTTCTGTATACAGGATTACCAACAAAACAAAATATAAAGGAGCAAATAAATGTTCACCTGTATTTGTTTTGCACATTTTCAACCCTAATTCTAAAATTAAAAACTGATCTGAAGCTATACATCATCTCTTTAGAATTCATATTCATCCTAATCAAATGCTTCTGAAAGGTGATTTAAAGATGGAATGAGAGTGCAAGTTAGTTACATCAGATGTATTCAAGACCCTTAGCACCATTAGTGTCCTGAGGAAGAACTTCTGACAATATACATTTGATTGTGTGATGTCATGAAAACATACTACTTCAAAAGTGTTTTTAAAAAAAAAAAATGTTTAATCTAAATTAGACATGCAATTCAGTGAGGCATACTTGTGTGACAGGAGTTGGGTTGATGTGTGTAAGGTGTTTTAATTATACAGTGCCCTGTGTAAGTAATGGGATAGTGAAGCATTTGTGTACATATTGGTTTCACCATTTAGAAATCACTTTGTATACATATCTTATACAACTCTACTTTAACCTCATAGTAATTGTTTTATTTCAAATCCAAACCTTTGGAGTATAGAGCCAAACGAAGAAATATGATATGAATGCTTTACTGTCCCATTACTTACGTAGGACACTGTATGTTCAGAATGCTGCTCAACAAAATATAGCTATCAAGAATCCCAGTAAGGGAACGAAATATCCCTGTCTTGGTGAATTGACCAAATCCAAGGTATGTGTGAGACAATGGATTTTCAGTGAACTATCCCTGCATGAGACCCTAAACATTTGAATGCTGCGAAAACCCTCAGCTCAACATTCCACGGGAAATAAATATAGATTAACATAACAAGACCACAACATATATGTCATTGAGTGAAAGAGAAACAGAGAGAGAAAGAGAGAGAGAGATAAAGAGAGAGAGAGAGAGAGTCCGTATAAACCACAGGGTAACAGGAAACTGCAAACTCAAAAGACGTGTTACTACAAACTCAAAATCAGACAGAAGTGTTCGCATCCAACAAATAGACATTTTAGAACAGAATGGCTTCAATCACAACGCTAAGCATTTTAAGATTTTTTTTCTCGGCAAAACCACCCATGCAGAACAGAGAAACTATACAATTTAGAGAAAAGGTGGGATGTATTCCTTCACAACACCTATGTAGGTAGACGTCTGTGTGATCTCCAGAACCACAGCTGGAGACATCCTGCTGCTGAGGAATATATCTCACCAGAGGAAATTTACACTGGCTACATACTCCAAAGGATTGATCAAAAGTTTCCTGGGAACAATGCAGATATGACAATTAGAAGTGTCACTCATTTAGACTAAGAACCGTACAGGGTGCAGTGCTGGACAACTGGCATGAAGTCCCAACAGGAAAGCTTCACACTCATTGTCTGTGATGACATACAGTACAACACACAACGGTGCACCTGGATGATCATACAGAAGACATTCGAGCTGCAGTGCAAGGCTGTGAGACCAGGTGACTAGGTGACCAAGTCTGATGGCTATGAGGAACAGGAGGCAGCCACGGGACGAGTGACCCCTGACCCCCTCCATGGAGGACTTGAGGGGTCAAGGGTCTTTTTTATTTAACCTTTATTTTAGCAGGGAGTCCAAGGTCTCTTTTAGACAAGGGAGGCCTGCATACACACAGTTTACAATAATACATAATACACATTCAAAATTACAACATAAGAAAAAAAATCAAGAAAAACAAACACATTTTTCAATAAAGAGGTCCTTTATCAAACCTTTAAACTACCCTAGTGGTACCAGAGCAACCAATTGAAATGTTCTCTGTAGATTGTTCCAGCAGTGAGGTGCACCACAACTAAAAGCAGATTTACCCAATTCGGTGGAGACCCGAGGAACCTCAAGAGTTAACCAACTCTGAGAACAAGTTAGGTAATTGATGTTCAAGTCGTCGAAAACAGCTCTTCTCTGAGTGTCACCAACCTTACCAGAAATGATCTTGGCTATTACAGCTGTGTGGCACTGGAGGGACAACAGTGCCTTGGTGCACAGTGAGTGTATATTCAACACTCAGTGGGAGAGGGTGCTGTACTGGACTGCCCTGATCCAGTTCTACCCCACAAACAGAGTTCTTCTCCATGGGAGAGGAGGTTGCACTCAGCTGCATCTCAGCAGACCTGGTTGTGAGGTACAGGCAAACTGCTCAACAAGACAGGACCGTTCTGAAAAACACTCCTCCGAGAACAACATCAACCTTCCTAAAGCTTCACCTCATTCCAATCTGGTGGAGTACTACTGCCTACTGACATCTTTTTATGACAGGCACTGGTTTTGTGTGTCAGTCCATTGCTAAGACCTACATAATCTATCGGGAGAAGGACCCCTTTGGCATCTACTCCATGTTCTATGCAGTGTGGTCCTTACTCGTGAGCTGTGGTCAGGTGGAGGTGGTCTGTGCTGTGGTCGCTGTGAACCTGAAGGCCAGGAGAAGAGACCAAGCTCCTGTCAACATCCAAGGAGAAGAGTAGCTAACTAGAATGGACAGATGAGCAGCAGAGAGAGAGAGAGGACAGAAGTTGAGTTGAGTTGATTTAATCCTTTCTTTGAAAAAAATATATGAAAAAGATATGAAGCGGTCAAAAATAGAATGCAATGTTTTTAATGGACAATTCTATGTGTGGTACATACAGCAGACTTGGTAGATGTGGTATGTACAGTACAGTAGAGTTTAAAAAGTGCATAAAATCCCACTCCATATCTTTTGGCCGCTGCATATGTTTTGTTTGTTATACTTGGCCCATCGAGCGCTTATTTGGCTTCCACTTTTATTGTTTATTATTCCTTATTTGAATACATTTAATGACTTTAATTTCATTTTTGCTTGCAGTCTACTCACTCAACTATGCAGAATGTACATAGTTACATTTGTACAGATCTGTGCAATGTTAAAGGGGGGAAGTGCAAGGATAAAGTGAGGAGGGATCTTTCATGTCAGACCTGGTGTGGTTGGTGTGTTAGCGGATGTGCTAATCAAACCCAGAACATATCAAGCTCAGCTTAACTAAATCTACCAATAGATTTAGTTATTTTTCAGTTGGATTCTACTGTACAGTATATACATGAATTCATATTTCTTTCTTTTGGGTTTTGGTTCCAAAACCACTTTTCCAGAGCTCTGAAAGGGGGAAAACCCAGTACACTGTGAATCAAATTCTGAAAAAGGTTGTGTATATTTAGCTTTTTTTTTTTTTTTATGTATGTATGAAAGATCTGACTTCGGGCATCATTTTCGCTTTATGCTGATTCTGCTTTTTACACAAATAAAGAAACATAGATTAAACATAGAAAAAATAAAAATGTATCTGGGTTTTCATTAATTAAACCATACGGATGGTATGGTTTGGTGTTGTACTTACTTGTGGCATATATCAAACCCACACTTGTCAGCAGTGTGGTATCACAATCTAATAAGTCAGGGACATTTTGTATCCTCTTTTTACAATATCACGCCAAATCTGGAGAAGCAAAAAGTCCACAAATCAAATTTGGGAGTAAAGTGTTTGGGATCCAGTCTCTGGATGCAGAATGCAAAATATTTGTGAAATCCGGTTTCTCTTGTCCAGATATTTTGTGGGGCTATTTTCCTGTTGGGATGGTATGTCACAGCAGTGTTTGTTTGCCATGGCTCACACACACACACACACACACACACACACACACACACACACACACACACACACACACACACACACACACACGCACGCACGCACACACACACACACACACACACACACACACACACACACACACACGCACACACACGCACACACAGCCTCACAGGGTTTGGGCAGAAATGTTCCCCATCCTAATGTCCCCGATGAACACAGCCCAGATTAGAAACACATTTCTGGCACCCTGGATTCTCTCACTGGGGGAGGAGAAGAGTGAAAGCAGGAACTCAGGCCCTGGTCTTCTGAACTGTATACTAATGAGAGAGAGCCCCTGAAAACACACTAACTTGACCAGAGCCCTGATAATTATCTTCATTACCTTTCCTCCTAAAGATGCTTAAAGGGATACTATGGGCCTATGCTGGTAACAACCAGTACATTTACATTTACATTTAAGTCATTTAGCAGACACTTTTATCCAAAGCAATTTACAATAAGAACATTTGGCTAAGTAAGTGAATCAACTATACATCAGTCAGTAAGTAAAACCTTTGATAAGAACAAGTGCCAGTCACAGTGCTAGAGAAAAAAAGAAAACGTTTTTATTTTATTCATTTTTTTGATTCCATGTTCTGGTAATGTAGGGTGTTAGGTCTGAGGAGGTGGAGAGGAGAGGGGGATGGATAAAGGATATAGGGTGTTAGGGGGTGGAGAGGTCTGAGGAGGAAGAGTCCAGGTGTACCCTAAAGAGACGGGTCAGTCTAAGGCAGAAGATAGGTAGTGACTCTGCCATCCTGACAATGGTTGACAGCTCATTCCACCACTAGCCCCTAGTCCTCGGCATTTGTGTAGATCTGGAAGGATTGGATAGGTATAAGCAATACTGCAAAGATTCCACCTTACCTATGAGATGAGCAAGGTGGAGGTACAGAACTATATTGGTGATACCCATCTAATCCTTTCAGGTCTATAGGAAGATGTAGAGGCTAGAGAATATGCCTTTCTGTCATACTCAACAATCTCATGAACTTAACTGTACCTGTTTGTTTCCTCCATGTTGCTATTGCACTGAAGTATCACTTTTGGGACCGGTGGCAAGGAGTATTCGTAGTGCAGCTGAATGAATGCATTAATAAAAAATAAAAAAAGCACTACATTCATTGAATTATCATCATCTATGCGTTATCCTCTTGAATAGAGACACAAGCTTTGGTAACATTACCTAAAAATACAGTAAAAACAATGTATATGTACAAAAAACAACTAATAAAACAACCAACACTGTAAATGTTCTGTCATAAAGTCTGAACACCTCCACCCTGCACAGGGCGGGGATTCCTCTGAAGGCACATTAATATATTTCACATATGAAAACTGGATGGGAATCATGACAATGTACAGTTACACAGATCAGAAACAGGTGAAGCGACTCCTTTATTGATACAATGTCCCCCCAAGAAGATGACCTTTGCTAAGGTATGTGCCTGGGCCTGATTCAAGTCTGACTACGCCAACTATTTACTGGTTGAAAGATGGAGCAATAATACCTGCTGACCTCCGGGGTCTCTCCCATGCCATGGAGATGGACAGAGCCTCAGATTTATACTTTATAGTTGTGGAGGATTTACTAGCAAGACACATCTGGAGGTGGTTTTAGCTTCCCCATCTCCCCCACTCTGACCACTGCCTCTGGAGGCTCTGGTGTAAAACACTGGAGGAAAGCAGGACCTCGTATCCACCCGTCCTCAGCTGGAGAGAGAGAGAGGGGGGAGGGAGGGAGGGAGGGAGGGAGGGGGAGAGACAGAAGAAGAAGGGAGTGGGTAGGGAATGAGAAAGTGAGGGGAACAAAGATAGAGACACGGACAAGGTTTGTGTGTGTGTGTGTGTGTGTGTGTGTGTGTGTGTGAGTGTCTGTGTGTGTGTGTGTGTGTGTGTGTGTGTATGTGCATATAACGGTGACAAACTAGCCATGGGGGGCAACAGGTTTCTGATGACTCCTGGGGGAAAGTCCATGTCTGACCATAAACAAATGCTACTGATGCCTCCTATCACCTGCAAAGTTGAGATTGCATTTCCCCTCCAAGTAATAGCTTATTGGTCTGGAAAACCTTTAGCCCCCTATGAGTTTGTATGGAAACAATTAGCAAGAGCCAGGAAAGACATTTTTGGCAATACACAGGAACCTCAGCGTCCATGATCAGAGTGTTGGACACAAACATCCCATCCAGGGACCAAGTGATACCAGTAAGGAGCTGGCAGATGGCTGACCCCACTAATCCCTGGCAGGGAACAGTTGCAAGGTTGTGTAACAAAGGTAAGCAGAAGGTGTTGCTGAGTCCGACTGGAGTCAACCAATGACTGAGGGGGGAGTGTTTGGACTGGTGTGCCATTCATCCAGCCTCCACCAGAGTCACCGCTCCCCCCCCCCCCCCCCCTCCCCCCGCAGACTCTCACTGGTCCTGCCTGTTCAACACTAATTGCTGTCAGGTTGAAGAATAATCACCATAGCACTGTGTGGTACAATCTACAATCCAGTGAGGATTTTTTACTGGGTAAAGAAAAAGCTTTGAATGGATTTCGCACCTCTACACCATTTGTCGGGCAGTTTCTGCATCACTATCCTGGCTGAAGAGTCTGAAAAGAAAAGACTCACGCTGGTCTACATAAACTAGGCGTTAAACAAGCCTCTGTAGTCTCTGAAGAACAAGGTGGAGCTGCTCCTATCTCTTCTCTTCATCTCCTCTTTGCCTGCCTGCCTGCCTGTCTGTCTGCTGGGCATTAATAAGTTGCATCATCCTCTGCTCAGAACAAATCTATAAAACTGTAGATTCCCAGTCTTCTCCGGAGGGTCGGCAAACTGCTTCCACATGTGCTTTTTCCACATCCCGCTGCTATTCTGGAATTTCGTTTATGTACATTGTCAAACTTCTCACAGTGTGAGAATAAAGGAAGAAAAGCAATTACAGGCCAGGGGAGAGCAGAGAGTAGGGGGCGGGGAGGGGGATGGAGGTGTGGGGGACGGAGGGGTGGCGAATTACCCCTCGCCTGTGTGGTACCAGGGGCTGCGGAAGGGGCGTATTCCAGGGAAGGGCCCTCGCTCCTGGGGCCGTTCACACGGGAAGAGGAGGTAGGCTGCATCCTGCCTCTGGAGCTCTCCACCACTGCAGCGACAGCTCCGGCTCAAATCCCTCTGACGCCCGACACCCCCCCCCCCCCCCCTACACCCCCCCTCCCCCTCCAACCACCAAGTGCCCTGCTCTTGCAAGGTCCTGAGAACATGCAAAGTCTTGCGTGAACTTCTCAGCTACACACCCCCCCCTTTCCCTCCTCCCCTCCACCCCTCCACCCTCTTCCTACCCCCCGCTACAACTACCCCCCACCAAACCCAAATAAATTACATGATGTTACAGGGAACGGAGAGTGGCCCAGTTTGTCTAAGTTACGAAAACACAAATCCGAAAAATGCTCCCCACGTTTTCCACGCTTTCCCCAGATCTGTGTAGACACTTTGTTTTCATGCCATCTTCACTATTTGTGTGCTTGGCCCACTCAGAAAGTGTATGATAGAGAGCGGAAAAATAAACCAGAGTCTTCCCATCCGTTTTTTCCGGGATCCTTATTTCAACACATTAAGATTCCGTGGCCATTTGCTGGTCAGATGATTCCAGGCTGAGACACACGGAGCGGCTCTGTGTATATGTACTGTAGACACCTCTTGTGTGGTCGGTGCGAGGCCTCGTTGGAGGTGAGACACTAACACGTACTATATGAAACATGTCAGGAGGGGGTCAGTTCCCTGTAGTAACAAGACACTAGATCGTTTGTGGGGACGTAGAACTCTTTAGCATGTCTATCTCCACTTGTTTAGTGGCTTCCAGGCGTCAACCGATGACCCTTGGTGTCACCTTTGGGGACTCTAACTCTGTGGGGAAGGGGGGTCTGTGCTAATGAGGTACCTATGACTTTTCTTAGAGCGTTGAGTCACAGGTGCCAAAAGGCCACGCACCCCGGGCCCGAGCAGAGTGTGCATACTGTACACACACACACACACACACACACACACACACACACACACACACACACACACACACACTGTGTGCTCATGCATGACAAATATTTACATGGAGGGGGAACCCAAAACTCCATGCAACATGGCTCAGTAGATTCCCGACTGTAATCATAGACTAAATAGTAGCCTGATAGACAGAGCCCTGGATAGCCTCTGTGTGTGCTGTGTCAGTAAGGTTCAAAAACAAGGTGCTGGGGGTTGGAGAAGAGGGACCCCCCCCCCCCCACACACACACACACACACACACTCCCCCTCCTCCCCTCCTCCCCTTCCTTCCCCTGTCAACCAAAAGCATAGAGTACATGTACAGCATGAGAGGAGAGGGAGAGAGATAGAGGGAGTGAAAGAGGAGGAGAGAAAGAGAAGGAGAGAGAGAGGGGTCCAGATGTGAGTACTGTGTGCTGGAGGAAGGGCCGGATGCGAACGCTAGAGAGGAAGCACAGACCGCCCCACGCACCCCCCCTCCAAGCCCCCATCTCTCTCCTCTCCTCCTCTCCTTCCCAAACAGGCCTGATGATGAGCACAAAGCCTGAACTCTTACCCCAGGCTATAATTAGCAACCCCAAATTTAACTCATCATGCTCCCAGTGTGTGTGTGTGTGTGTGTGTGTGTGTGTGTGTGTGTGTGTGTGTGTGTGTGTGTGTGTGTGTGTGCGTGTGTGCGTGTGTGTGTGTGTGTGTGTGTGTGTGTGTGTGTGTGTGTGTGTTTAACCCTGACAAAGCTATCATGTCAAGTCTTGAGAGCCTGGGGAAGAAATGAGCTCCCTCAAAACAGATGTGACTTCCAGGTTCTTAAAGAGGCTCACCTTAACACTGGCTTGCATATGTTTAGTGTGTCTGTGTGTGTCAATGTGTACATGTTCAATGTATGTATGTGTGTGTGTGTGTGTGTGTGTGTGTGTGTGTGTGTTTGTGTGTGTGTGTGTGTGTGTGTGTAGAGTGCCTGTGTATGGTGTGCACGATTTAACACTGGATATGATGTGCTTAATCAGTTGACCCCTCCCACCCCCCTCCCCCCTCCCCCCATCAGACATTACTAGATGAACCATGACGAGTCCTTGAGGGAAGTTAATCAAATTTGTTCACTAGTCTGCCCTTGTCAGTCACGTCTGCAAAGCTGGAGACAGAACGATATGGCAGATGATGGCCAGTGATAAGAACTACTCAAAATCCACAAGGCATATAATATGATTATACTATTCAGCTATTGCAGGGGCCTATGGCAGGACCAAGTCTTGTTGTTAGCTATGCTTCAGCCCTCCTCTCATATGACAATATTTGATGTAATGAAATTGAATTGAAACAATACAAATCCTCAAATTGAACAAGACTTACAATGTTAACTTTAATGCTTTTTTAGTCCGGAGCCTGAAGTCATTTTTTAAATTGCACCATTATTTTTATAAAGAGATTTCCCATGGTCCATTTGTCTATTTAATACAGCACATCTGGTGAATACATTCTCCTTCTCCTCGTGAAAAACAATCTGTCGTCATAGGGGCTGTAGAGAGCAGAGCGCGTGGAGACCCGGCAGTCTCTGGGGTGACTGGAGTTACAGCTTTACGACTGATGGAATGCTTCACGCAGGACAGGCCTGGAGAAGGAGCCCTAGCAGCCCGGCCAGTGGAACACACTGTTATGGCAACATCACATCCAGTGTGTTTAGACTACACCGGGGTGTGCGCTGAGGTAATGCGTGTGACGTAACTTCAGGGGGGAGGGGGCGATACTGAGGGAGTTGGTGGCAGGGGTGGGATCCGCACTAATGTTAGCCAGACAGCGCCAGGCAGGAAACAGACACAGGAGAAAAGCATATACCCACTTAGGACCAGGTGCCCTAAATCACCCAGACGAGGCCGAGCGGTGACAACTTTGAGGTCACTGCTCATAGCCTTTCTTGTCTCAAACGAGGCCATTACGCCACTGACATCAAGTTACTGCATCCACGCAGAGACACGCTGTGGCTCGTGGAATGTTTTTCTTGCCGTTGCGAAACATCTGCACTCTAGTTGCCCCCTGTAAGGCCTCTCTCCCAGCTAAGTTAGTGTCTCCCCCTAAACCAGACAGCGGGAAAATGATTGCGATGCGTCTCGAAAAATAGAAATGGGTGTCTTGTAACCAGAATCTCAAACACAGCACTACTACTTATGTTGTTTTCTGCTTCTCCGTCTCAATTTGGCTTCTTCTTTTTTTTTCCACCCGTCAAGCGTTTCTCCAATCAACTTGCCAGCAGGAGTGTGCAGCCAAGTCGAGCAACAGAATTACCCCTGAGAGCTGTTCTATTCGCCGTCTAGAGAACACACTACTTTGCTCTGGGTGTGCCCCCTCTATTTTCTGCACTTGGGGACATGGTTGTAAATGCTTGTTTAAAGATAATAACAAGGGAAGACTCTCCAAGGAGCCTCGACACCGCAAACGCCAGCCTCCAGGCAACCGCCACAACCGCAGTGCAGTGCAGTGGGGGGGGGGGGGGGGGGGGGTGGAGGAGAGGAACAGAGAGAGAGAGAGAGATGCAGACTGGGTATTAATTAAGGGCTTATTTTTCCTGACGACTGAAGAGCATCTGTACTGCTCTAACCTGCTCATGGGGGTTGTGTGTGTGTGTGTGTGTGTGTGTGTGTGTGTGTGTGTGTGTGTGTGTGTGTGTGTACACATCTGCTCGCTGCCTGACGTTTGGCCTCCACCGCCTAGCTTTTCCCAATGGTTCCTCAACAGGGCGTGTGTGTGTGTGTGTGTGTGTGTGTGTGTGTGTGTGTGTGTGTGTGTGTGTGTGTGTGTGTGTGTGTGTGTGTGTAAGTGTGTGTAAGTGTGTGTGTATGTGTGTGTATTTTAATGGAATGCAGGGATGGCAGCCAGAGCATGCAGCAGACCTGACAAAGAAAGGGGGAAAACTCTGGGAGGTAATTAAATTAGGGGTGGCACACCGGGAAACCTGGAGCTTAAACAAGGCTCGGGGGATCTGAGCGATCCCAGGCATTCAGTGGTTCCCTTGTCTGAGAAACCTAAGACCGCTACCAGGAAGGCTTAGCAGATGTACTGTAAAAACAGAGAATAATCATCATAACCACCGCTGATGCCAATCCCATTGAAATTCATACACTGTCCCCAACTGCCTACAATCAGAATAACTAACACTTGTACTGTATGCTTACACTGTACAGTACACACAATTAGACTTCTACTATTCTCACACGCACGAGGTAGAATGAGGAATGTAATGATACAACGTGGAGCAGCGATCTTCAGGGCAGAAACAAGGCAGGAGACCGCAAAGAGAGTTCATTTAGTTACAGTACTTTACATACAAACTTGACAAAAGCCTCAAGCAGGTTCCCTGTAGCTCACAGCCTAACAGGTAAGGGGTTCCCCTGGTTAGAGCAGCCACTGAATGAAGGCAGAACTGACTGGTCTTGGAAAAGAGGCACCTACAGTATACAACCGGGACCATACCATCAATTAACAGAAGAGCGAGTTATAGCACCAATTCAACAAACATACAATAACCGACAAAGAGGCGTCTGAATGATGACCATGTTGTACATACTGTATGTACATATGTTTGTCTGAAGCCGACATCTCTCACATAAACTTCTAACATTCATGAAATTAACATTCAATGACGCATTCAAATAGAAACGGCAACCTTTACAAAATTCCATAAAGCGGCGTGCAACTGGCACTTTGACATCTGACAGACAAAAAATGATATCCTTAAATGTATTGAAAATAGATTAAAGGAGTAATTGATATGCTTAAAGTACACTATACTTGCTTAAATTACACTAATGTTGGACTGACTTCGTACGTTTGTGTACTTACTCAAAGTATACTTTAATTTCATGCTCTTAAATTTGTGCGTTAGTACACTTGCAAAAACAATACTAAAATGTAATGTACTTTATATATACTTTATATTATAGCCTACTACTGACAAAAAGTATACTTTATTGTCATATCCCTAAATGTGTACTTCAATATACTTATAAAATAGTGTACTTGGATTTCAAAGATTTGTTATGTTTTCATTTTGACAAATAAGAGCGTCCCTGAATGTTACGCAACCTGGACCTTTAATGCAGTTGCATCTTTAATGGGATCAATTAGAAAGTAAGTCAGTAATTGGTAAGCAGATATCTCCGTCGTCTTGGGCCATGAGTAAACCATTTCAGCAACAACTTTAAACAAAAACACGTTTCATATCCTGAAAAAAATCCTATAAAGACATATTCAATTAATTATGTTTAGAATATCATTTACATATTACCCAGCATTCCTGTCTTAAATGAACATTTTTGTTAACAACAACACTTACAGTTTGGTTATTTATTGGCTTAAATATACAGTTGGGGAAATAATTATTTGATCCCCTGCTGATTTTGTTAGTTTGCCCGATTACAAAGAAATGAGCGGTCTATAATTTTTATGGTACTTTTAGTTTAACAAATAGAGACAGAATATCAACAAAGAAGTCCAGAAAAAACCCACCCCCCCCACTCCTCCAAAGGCATGTGGCAGGGGGGTGGGGAGAGGTGGGGCAGGATGGGGTTGTTTTCGGACTGGGACCATGCTCAAAGGCGAGCGCGCAACAGAGATGTCACACCTGTGTGGTAGAAAGGGACAAAGTTATAAATTCATTTGCATTTGATCGAAGGAAATAAGTATTTGATCCCCAAGCAAAACATGACTTAGTACTTGGTGGAGAAACCCTTGCTGGCAAGCACAGAAGTCAGACGTTTCTTATAGTTGGTCACCAGGTTTGCACACATCTCAGGAGGGATTTTGGTCCACTCCTCTTTACAGATCCTTTCCAAATCCTAAAGATTTCAAAGCTTTTGCTTGGCAACTCGAAGCTTCAGCTCCCTCCACAAATTTTCGATAGGATTAAGGTCTGGAGACTAGCTAGGTCACTCCATGACCTTAGTGTGCTTCTTCTTGAGCCACTCCTTTGTTGCCTTGGCTGTATGTTTTGGGTCATTGTCATGCTGGAAGACCCATCCATGACCCATCCTCAGTGCTCTGGCTGAGGAAAGGAGGTTCTCGTCCAAGATCTTACGGTACATGGCCCCGTCCATTGGCCCCTCAATGCAGTGAAGTCGTCCTGTACCCTTAGCAGAGAAACAACCCCAAAGCATAATGTTTCCACCTCCGTGTTTGACGGTGGGGATGGTGTTCTTGGGATTGTAGCATTCAGCATTTCTCTCCCTCCAAACACGAAGAGTCGAATTTATGCCAAAGAGTTAAATTTTGGTCTCATCTGACCACATCACCTTCTCCCAAGCCTTCTCTGAATCATTTAGGTATTCATTGGCAAACTTCAGATGGGCCTGTACATGTGCCTTCTTGAGCAGGGGGACCTTGCGGGCACTGCAGGATTTCAATCCGTTACGGTGTAATGTGTTACCAATGGTTTTCTTGGTGACTGTGGTCCCAGCTGCCTTGAGATCATTACCAAGCTCCTCCCGTGTAGTTCTGGGCTGATCCCTCACCCTTCTCATGATCATCTTTACCCCACGAGGCAAGGTCTTGCATGGAGCTCCAGGCCGAGGGCGATTGATGGTTATTTTGTATTTCTTCCATTTTCTAATAATTGCACCAACAGTTGTCTCCTTCTCACCAAGCTTCTTGCTGATGGTCTTGTAGCCCATTCCAGCCTTGTGCAGGTCTTCAACTCTTACCCTGATGTCCTTTGAATGTTCTTTGGTCTTGCCCATGGTGGTGGAGAGGTTGGAATGGAAGAGATTGATTCTATTGACAGGTGTCTTTTATACCCATAACAAGCAGAGATTAGGAGTACTTTTCCTAAAGTGACAGGACTAATCTGTGTGCCTCATGGGCATATAACCGGTCTGTATGAGCCAGAATTCTTGCTGTTTTGTAGGGGATCAAATACTTATTTCCTTCGATCAAATGCAAATTAATTTATAACTTTATATAATGTGTTTTTTCTGGACTTTTTTGTTGATATTCTGTCTCTATTTGTTAAACTAAAAGTACCATAAAAATTATAGACCGCCCATTTCTTTGTAATCGGGCAAAATAACAAAATCAGCAGGGGATCAAATAATTATTTCCCCCACTGTATATAAGTATACATATATTTTTTTCGCTTGGGTATGGAGCTCCGGTAAGACACAGGACTTACAAACAAAAGGAACATACTTGATTGAAATGGAATAACTTGTGAGCTATTTGGTAATGATTTGTAATATTCTTCTGTTCAGTCAGGACATTCACATTGGTTTAACCATTTATTAGATGAAAACAGTAATACATTTTAAGCTTGGTGTAATTGAATGGCTCCGGTCTGTATAGCTCCCTGCCTGGAGTTTAAACATCCATAACATACAAAACCATTATGGCAGGGATCCCAATACTTATCAAAACCCCCCCGTGGGTAGGCTAAATACAGAGCAACCAGAGCGGGTCGAGGCTGGGGGCGTTGGGTGGGATAACCAACAAATACAACTCTCATAGTCAATGGCGTCACACTGTTTAACCATGGTGGAGTGTTCACGAACTCTGCTGCTTTTAAGCCTTGTCCCTGAACATGTGATTGATGTTTTTACACGTGTGAACCATCCATCATCTGACAGAGACAGCTGAGACGTTCATGCCCTGTTTAAATGAACGTAAGCTTCATCAGTGTTTAGAATTTCATGAATACACAGGGACATATAATGTGTACAGTAATAACCTAATAAGCGTTCCTGATGAGTGAACTAGACAGACTTCATCAGAGGGATTTACCAGGTTTTGGTCATAGAGCAACCAAACCAATGCAATGAGCCATTCATGGTTCTGTAAGGTAGTGCAGCACTGACAGCGTTAAGTGTGTACGGTACCGCCAGGGTCAATGGTGCATTCTGGACTGACAGCTGGGCTTGGACCTGTGCCTCCACTGGGCCTACACTGCAACAGGCAGGAACAGCTTCACTGGACGAGAGATTTATGTACCGCCTGTGATAGGAAGTTGGACCGATGTCAGGATTTTAACACCCATGAGAAACAGAGAGAGAGAGAGAGTAGAGAGAGAGAGAGAGAGAGCGAGAGAGAGAGAGTGAGAGAGAGAGAACAAACCCAAGGGAGAGAAAAAAAAAAAGAGAGAAACAGGAAACAAAGGGAACAAGAGGATAGAAAAAGAAATACAGGATAGAAAAAGGGAAGGATTGAGAAAGAACAAAAGGGATAAAAGAGAAAGAGTAGTGGGATGTAAGAAACGATAAGAGAAAGACAAATGAAGATGAAGCAAGTATTAAGAGACGAACAGGACACTCAAACAGAGCCTAAGAACTTGTAGTGACAAAGCTGTCATGGACACTCAGGTTCACGTTGACATACTACAGTCGCATACAAGAACACCACCTGCAAGAGACATAACGCTACAACCAAATGACAAGCACATTGACAGTGAAGAATTGCGGGGCTGTGTATAAGTAGCTGATCAGGCAATTACTGTTCACTGTATCTCCCTCGGAGGAGAACTGTGCATCCATAGTTAATAAATGAGCCGTATAATGCCATCTGACTGGCCCAGCACACTAGGGGGCTGAGGGGGGTCTGTCAGTCCCCTTCCCTAGCCGGTGGTGGGCCCCATTTTTCCTTTTTGTTGCAGCTCCCATGGGCAGTGCTATCAAAACCCCTCAGCAGGGGGGTGGGGGGCTTGACGGTGGCCAGTGGGAAGCAGGTGTGTCCTTGCAGTTTGGCACAGATGCCCCCCCCCCCCCCCCCCCCCCCCACCACCACCAAGCCTCCCCATCACTGCCCTCCCCACCACTTCCCTCCCCACCACTGCTCTCCCACCACTGCCCTCCCCACAAGCCTCTCCACCACTGCCCTCACCACCACTGCCCTCACCACCACTGCAGCTGCCCTCACCACCACTGCAGCTGCCCTCACCACCACTGCAGCTGCCCTCACCACCACTGCAGCTGCCCTCACCACTGCCACCACCGCTGCCCTTGAATACAGGGGGAGGTCCTATTAATCCCATTATGCAAATGCAAGTGATAAATCACACAGGTTTTTTTTTCCCCTTCTCTTTCTTTCATCCGCATCATTCAGAATGCCTCCACATGGGAGCCTTCCTGGTATTCAATTAAGACACAGAGCAGAGGCTCTGCCAATGGCCTCAGCTGGCCAAAACCACAGGCTGTGACAGATTGGCATCCAACACGGCTGTGACCCCAACAAGGACAATTGGTGGGAGGGAGATAGATGTGTCAACATCTACCCACCCCCCCCCCCCCCTCCTCCCAAGGCATGTGGCAGGGGGGTGGGGAGAGGTGGGGCAGGATGGGGTTGTTTTCGGACTGGGACCATGCTCAAAGGCGAGCGCGCAACAGAGATGTCACACCTGTGTGGTAGAAAGGGACAATTTGGCGTTGGCGATGACCATCCCTCTTCAAGTGCACAATGCTCTATAGTCGTGGTGCGCTACAGGGATGGAGAGGCGCTCTTTAATAGGGACAAGGAGGGGAGGAATGGATGGATGTGAATGGATGGCTGGAAGACACAAAACTGTTGGTGTGTTTTAGGGCAGCTGGATGTTGAATGAGTCTGAGGCAACAGGGAGGTATGTTGTCCTTAGACGGTGAGGAACGGTTTCCTGAGAAAGAAAAACTGGGAGTAATGGCCGTTTTTGTGCATCATGCACACACTCATACTGTATGTGCGTACACACACACACATATACAGTACACACACACACACACACACACACACACACACACACACAAACTTGATGGTTCCTTGAATGTTTCAGTTGCTGTGGAGGTAAGTTGAAGAGGGTGTCTGGAGTGGGTGGTCAGGGGAGGAAAGCTCCATTGATTAGCAATCAGGGAAATCCATTGGAATGCCCAGTCACTGGATATTGATCAATAAGACGAGGTTTTCATTTGTGTCCGAAGCTGTTGTGTCAACGGATGCATGTTGAAGGCGTAACGTCCATTGACAGTGCTTTTCTGGTGCACACAGAGACTAAACCTAGTCGTCATTTGTCAATTAACACCGCAAATCATTTCAATCAGCCATCTTAAGTCCATGACAATTCTCTCTGGTACCATTCTCAAAGTGTGGAAGGCGGCCAATGTACTCTCTCTTCATGAGGGGGGATGATCCCAGAGGTTTGAATAATTACTGCCCTATCTCGAGGCTTTCTTGTTTAGCTCAAATAATGGAGTCCCTGATCAATTCTCAGATGTGTCTTTTTGAACAATAAATTGCATTTTAAATGCACACTGTCAGGTTTTAGGTTTGGATATAGCACCATTTCTGCTGTTTCCCTAGTTATTAATTACATTGTGATCTTTCTGGATAAGAAACAGCATTGTGCAACCCTCTAAAGGCTTTTAATACTGTTGATCATTGCCTCCGATTGCAGAGGTTATCTGCCATTGATTTGGATCAATCGGCCTGTAATTAGTTTCAAAATTGCTGATAGGACTCAATATATCTCAGTTGACTCAGTCTAGTTTTCTGATTATAAATAAATGTTCTGCAAGGTTCGATACTAGGTCCACTGCTGTTTCATTTACACAAATTATTTTGGTTTGTAAATGACGTCTTTATGCGAATAATACTGTTGTCTACTCCTGTGCTCCTTCAGCTAAGCATTGTTTTAATTCTATTCAATCATCGCGTGTTGACCTTAAGCTGGTGCTGAATGAGGACAAAACTAAGTTCATGTTGTTCTCAAGATCTCATAATATTGTTTACAGTGATCTACATACAGAATGTGCACTCTGAAGGTAGCCCAAATTGAACAAGTCTCTCCCTATAAGTACCTGGGCGTTTGGATTGATGATAAACTGTCCTTTAAAACACATGTTAAAAGAATTTGAGAGTTATATATATATTTTTTGTTTAGAAGTAAGTCCTGCTCCACCTTTGATAATAGGAGGAAGATTGTCCAGGCGACACTCCTCCCTGTCCTCGACAACGGTGACACAATTTACATGCACACAGCAGCCAGTTCTCAAACCACTAGACTCGGTTTATCACTCTGATCTGTGGTTTATTCCTAGGAATAGTTTCCGCACTCACCATTGTCTTCTGTATCAGACTTTGGGCTGGGATAATTTGACATTGAGAAGGGCTTCATTGGATATTATTTGTATATAAAGCAGTTCTTTTAAAACTGCCATTTTACCTCACATCACTGCTTTTATGGTGACCTAGTGGTGATCAGACACTTTTGCAACTTTTTAATGTTCTGCAGGTGTCTATATAATTGGGTAAAACTCTTTTTAGCTACTGTGCTCCTCAGACATGGAATGATCTTCAACGTAGACTGAGGTTGGAGCACTTGTTCTAAGTCATTGGTTATAAGTAATGCCCTGACATGCTCTTGTTTTGATTAATTTGTGTGTGTTCTGTATGTTATTGTATTAAGGTGTTGTTTTGTAATCATATTTGTATTGTTAACAGGGCGCACCTCGGTCTCAGTGTTCCCAGGATAAATAAAGGTTGAATAAAAAAAATTAAATAGATCCCAATTCAGTTCATCCTACTGTACCTCCATCACCACTGAGTTTAACTACCTCAATACAGGAACATTTATCTTCACTGACAACATGTTGAAGCTGGAAATTGTGAAGGAAAATCTAACCACAGAACCTAACCTGTGCAAATAGCAGTGTACAAAACCTGATATCCGTGTGTATCAACATCATACTTGCCATGTACACTGTAAAAATATTAAAAAGAACACATCCCTGCAGATGTTGTTGAGCCCTTTGGACTACCCCTTTAAAATGCAGTCCCTGTCCATCCATTCCATGTCTCAATAGGATTAATAGTCCTGAAAAAACAGACTTTTTGTCAGACCCATCTGTACAGCCATCTCTGTGCCAAAGAGTGGATGGAGCGATACAATGAACTATGCAGACGCTGCTGTGATGCTCTTCTCGCTATCCCTCCTCCAATACATTACTCACTAGAGGATGACACCACCCCAGTCAAGCTGGTCAGGGATGAAGCAGCATGGCTGCTGTGAGTCACGTCATTCTGGGATTGAAATGGGAGTCCATCACACTCTGGGAGAAAGAAGTTTGATCCAGACTGTAGGATGACAAAATACCCTGTCATACAAAAGGGGTGGGGTCGGTATGCGAGGCATGTCTGGCTGAATTAATCTTACACACACACGCACACACGCACACACACACACACACACAGTAAACACACTAGGGCCGAGAGCTGCATACAGACAGACAGACAGACAGACAGACCAACCAACACTTATGAATCTAGTCAGTAAGCTAGAGAGACAGACAGACAGACAGACAGACAGACAGACAGTTGGTATTGGGTGATGTAATCTACATAAAAGGTAGAAGAAAGGTAGGAGGACTTAGTCTCTATTAGACGGATGTGACACTCTGGTGGAACCAGGAATGGTATCAAACGTGTGTGTTTGATACAGTACCATTCCTCATTCCATTCCATGCATTACAATGAACCCGTCCTCCTATTTCTGCCTCTATCAGCCTCTCCTGGTGACACTAGCAAGGCCAAAGCAATGTTGTCTCCCTCTCCATCTCTCTCCTCCGAGGGCAGCATGATGAGTTATTTTTCCGCAGCTTGGCACAGCATGGTGCGTTCAGCTCCCCAGATGGTCCTCATGGTGATTCACTTAGCTGTTGCTGGGCAGCGTGGGGGCCTACTGTAACATCACATACGTCTTCCTCCAGTCTCGCAGAGAAGACTAAACGAAACACAATGCACACATTTTATAAAGCATTTTTAATATGTGTCTTGTCCATACTTTGTCATCCTAATGATTTTGAAGAATGTTGAACGTCTCTATAAATAGGTTTAATGAGACTGGCTTTATTGTCTTAGAATAAACCTCAATGTTTACTTTAGAGTCGTCTAGTATGGGTCTACAGAAATCCTATGCTAGCCAGTTACACATGGTTTTCGCCTAGTCGGGGGTTATTAATGCACTAGCCTGGGCTGGGACTTCAATGCTAGGCATGCTGCTGGTCAGCCAATCCATGTTGTCCTGCAAGCCTGCACTAACACTTCACTTTAGTAAGGTGTTGCACTGTTGAACAACCACCAAATATAACACATGTTCAACTCTTGTTAGCTTCAGCTATAACATGCTGCATTAGGCTGCTAGACATTAGCCTACTGCTTCTGCAGCCAAGCGAAGCCTGCTTCCATGTGTCACTGTTAGACAATCAGCTTTACAAGACATGTAAACATTGTCCTGATAGCCTGTGCCTACTCTACTCCTGGGTTATAATGCTACACAGCCAGACATGCTTCAACCAGCCAAACATGTAACTAACTCCACTATTCTATCCACTAATAAGCTACATTGTTATGTACCAGCAAAGCTAACACATTGCCTACTTGTCCACTGCTTCAGTACAGCTCAGAGCTGGACAAGGCCTCTCTGCTAGCCACGCTAACATACTGCTTCCTGAGTCAGTGGGAGTTTGGCAGCCGCTGGCAGGCACCTCCTGCCCTCTGCAGTGTGGGTCAGTGGGGGTGCGGTAGGGCAGCACAGGCCTTGGCCGCGTGTCAGGACTGTGTGATCCAGCGATAGGGCCGGCCGGGAGCCAGGAGATGACAGCATCTCAGTGCTGCAGTCTCTGGGAGCGATAAATCTTCCCCAAGGCTCTGGATTTGTGTGCATGTTTCAGAACACACGATTGTCTAATGTGCACAACTCTGCCGCAGCTGTTCAAATCATAATACACCAAGTTCTGGTTTAACCCATTCAAGCGGGCATAGTTAGGGTCAGATGGGTGAATTGCAGATGGTTCTAATGGACATTTTGTACACATAGATCACCCATTTACAAATAATTCATAGGCTAATGTAGGTCTACATACAGTAGAGGCATTTGGCTATAGGCAGTGTTGAATACTTGAGAACCTCAACAGTTAAATATGGTATGTGATTTCTTCTCAGAGTTCGAGCCTTGCATGCAGCGTTTCAGGCCTTTGCGACGCCCTGTATGTTTTTCCGATTAACACATACTCCGTTTCCATGGCAAAGCTGTAAACTGTAGCGGCCCTGGATATTCCACCTGGCAGTGTTAACCTGACTGTAGACACCGCACATATTCCGCAGAGAATAGTTACAATTAAAGCACTCATTTTTCACCACCGTTGAAATGCATATTCTGCACATATACAGTGCCCTCCATAAAATAGGAAGCATTTTGTCTTCTTTTAGCTCTATACTCCAACAATTTGGATTTGAAATCAAACAATTACTATGAGGTTAAAGTTGAAATTCTCAGCTTTAATTAAATGTTTTCTTTTTTTCCGATTGGTTTCACCATTTAGAAACTACAACACTTTTTATACATAGTTTCCTGTTTCAGGGCATGAAAAGTATTGGAAAATTGGCTTGACAGGTGTTTCTGATTAGTCAGGAGTATTTCGTCACATCATTTGTGCAGGCATAAGCTGAGTTGTCAATGTCTAGTATTGATTCTAGGCTTTGCATTTGCATTTGAGTCTGCTATTGGTGTCAATGAAGACCAAAGGGATGTCAATGAAAGTAAAGGAAGAAAAATCAATAATTCAGAAATGTAGCCAAAAGCTTTGAACCTTGTAAAATCATAAAAAAGAAAGAAAGCACTGGTGAGCTCAGCAATCACAAAAGGTAGGAAGAAGACTTCTGGCAGTGGAGGACCGAAGAATGCTAACCATAATTAACCATTATGTGGTGTTACATTTTCACTAAAAGAAAAATTATACAATTAATTATTTTTTCAACCTGAAACTCCATGGCTTTGGCTTATGTTCTGTGAAGAACATGTACACATGCTACACCACCCTACACATTTATGACCCTGATTCGATGTTCGGGTCGATTTGACCCAAGAGTAACGAAAGGGTGGAAATTGTAGGTATAAGGTCATGGTAAATATGAAACAAAAAGTGACTTCATTTCTTGTCACGCTACCTTCATCTCTAATTTGCTCTCACACCTGTGCACACACGTACTATTTTTGTCAAAAAATGAATGACACTTTCATTGTTAAATGAGCTCTACCAGACGTAAATGGCAAACATTATGCTATCTATATTGTTTGAAACTGAGATAAAGACAATGTATGTTAAGTATTTTTACATACTACATACATATTTTTATTTCTGTATTTCTTTGAAATCCCAATAATGTCCTGGGTCAATTTGACCCGGCAAACAGTACCAAATGATCCAAAAAGTGAACATAACAAACCAAAAAACTGTCCTACAGATCAGGAACACTCTCCAGGAGGTAGGCATGAATGTGTCTTGAATCTACCATCCTCAAAGAATACATCACCAGCCAAACTACAGAGGCTTCACTGCAAGGTGCAAACCATTAGTTATCCCCAAAAAGCATGGTCAGGTTACAGTTTGCAAAAAAGTACTTAAAAGCCTGTGGTCTGGAAAACGGTCTTGTGGACAAATAAGATGCATATTATCTTATGTACCAGAGTGATTGCAAAAGAAAAGTTTGGAGAAAAAAGGATCTGCCCCAGCATACCACCTTATCTGTGAAACATGGTGCCCCTGTGCTATGGTTTGGGCATGTATAGCTGCCACAAGAACTAACAAACTTGTCTTAATTGATGATGTTACTGCTTACAGCAGCAGAAGAATGTATTCTGAAGTGTACACTAACATCTTATCTGCTTGAGTACAAGCAAATGCTTCAAAATTCATTGTCTTACTGTATGCTTCATCATACAGTAAGACAATTACACCCTAACCCCCCAAAAAAAGTTTTTTCAGTGCCAAAAAGCAGAACGTTCTGGCGACTGGCCAAGTCAATCTTCAGATTAAAATTCAATTTAATATGCATGCAAATACTAAACATGAGTATTTTATTTGGACATTATATGTTTTTTTTCCAATACTTTTGGAGCCCTGAAATGGGGGGAGTATGTTTAAAACATGTTGAACTTTCTTAATGGTGAACTCAATCTGAAAACATAAACCATTGAATTAAAGCTGAAAATCTGTACTTTGATTGTTTGATTTCAAATCCAAACTGTTGGAGTATAGAGCTAATAGAAGACAAAATGCTTCCTCTTTCCAATACTTATGGAGGGCACTGTATAACTGGTGCTTTGCCTACAGAACAGAGAAGACTTGGTTGTCAGGTAGAGGAAAACCAGTGTTGTGTTTCCACTTAAAAGCAAGGACTTCAGCTGGATGACTAATGAATACATGAGGGACTGTCTCATTGGATTGCCTGTGACTTTATTGCCTTGTTGTAATCAGTGCAAAATGCATACCAAATGTTTTTTGGATCATACACGCCAGACTGCTTTTATTGTTCATACCAAGAACATTTCCTTCTCCAAAGCAAAATAAGGACAATGTGTGACTGGGTTGGCCTAGATGTCTGCAGATCTGGGTTGCCATGTTGGGGAGATACATACAGGCACTGTGTTTACCAAGAAGCAAAATAAGGACATTGTGACTGGGTTGGCCTCTGTGTGTAGTGATCTGGGTTGCCATGTTGGGGATCCACATACCCAGGCGCTGGGTTCTCCCGGAAAAAAGACAGACATCAGTTTAAACAGTTGGATGGTAGATAGATAGGCTAGCAGGGAGTTGAGGGTGGGGGGTAGAGCCCACCCCGTGGCAGTGAGCCCCCCCCGTGCCCACCCTTCCTTGGCGCTCTGGGCGGCTGTCTAGGGCAGATTACGCTGGCCAGCAGCCAAGCCAGTGCCAGCCCCTCTCAGAGTGTTCCTGATCAACAGAGCCGTCTTTGTGCTGAAATGACAAACCACAAAGTCAAAGCCAACATCTGCAGAAGGAAGGGGGGTAGGGGGAGAAAGAAGGCTAGGGGGCTGGCAGGGTGAGAAACGAGTGAAAAATGATTTTCGACTCAGCGGGTTGTAGTCAGTGAATGTGATATAGCATATTCAATGTGCGTGTTTTACAGTATGATACAATGTTTTACAAGGAAAGGCTGGGGTAATGTGTAAGAAACCAAGACATGAATGCTTATACATTAATTCCTCTGTTCTGTTCCCTGTCGCTACAGTGCTGTAGAAGTTAACACATTTCTCCAAGTGGAATGAAGATGAATTGCAAAGTCTGAGTCTTTGACTTAATAATAAGCTGAAACTAGAAAGCTGTGTATTAAAATGCCATTCTAGATGATGCACGATTGCACATCCCTGCCGCATAACTCTGTGTATTGTGTAGTGAACTACATTATTTGGTGCCAGTAAGTATTTAAAAACCACAGGTCCTGCGATAATCAATTTCAGGCCATCACTTATAGGATACATGCGCCTTCAGATATTAGTTGCTGGCTAAGCTTGTGTGCATGCATGTATCAGGCAATATGAACTGGCAGACGGCTACAAAGGGTAGATTGCTTTGCTAGGTGGTGGTTGAGGGGTGCTGGAGGACATAGAACCAAGACTCACAACTTGAACGTCACAGGTTTAAGTCAGCTTTGGGGCAATTTTGACAAAGTGCTGGCTAATGTTGATGTTTGCTAATACCTTCCCGACAACTTAGCCTTACCCTGCCTAACCCTAAAGACTCAAAGTTAATGCCTAACTCTAACCACTTGAAGTTAATGCCAAATATTGCCTAATCTCTGCGTGCTGTAAGTCAAAATACTATGTAGTTGCGTTGCTAATGTAGTGTGTAAAACATTTAAAAACAACTTGCAGATGAGCATGTTCTGGTGGCCTTGTAACATTGTTTCTGCACATTTTGCTATGTGTTGATCAATGTACACCTCTATCTGAATACCCAAATGTACACTATGTATTATCAGTCAAATCAAATCAACCTTACAATAAACTTTTTCACGGGTTTGGGGTGCCATTATTAAAATAGTTAGCAGCCATCACCATCAATCACCTGCATCACAGTTAAAAGACGATTGTACCCCATTGGGAACCGCACTTCCATACCCCAGTAGGGAGGTGTGGCCATAGAGAACTATCACCACTAGGCTAAATTTAGATTTTTCGTTAAAACAATGAACAAATAAAATAATGTAATTTAATTTAATCTTGTTTTTAATCTCATATTTTCTATCATAATGCCATTGCCAACCTCTCCTGCCCCGCTTCACCCCACCCAAATAGGGGGTGAAAAATGTCTTGTAGTTTAGTAGTGATCACATCAATCTGATCCATGTGTGCTTTCTGGACTGTAAAAGCATAACATCTAGCAAACCACAAAATTAGCATAGTTAGTTAACTCCCTGTAAACATTAATATCCACAGGAGCAAACTTCCAATTGCCTCCAATTTCTAAATCTCAAAAGCTTCACACCAGCATCAATAATGTCAATGTAACCCATGCCTTACATGGTAGAGTCCCCCTGAAGACCAGCCATTGCTTGAAACCTACAAATGAGATTGAGAATGAGAATGAGAATGAGAATGAATCTTACTTCTGATGATGATAAATACATAAATGTCACATATGTTAAACCGATTGTAATGAAATGTGAGCTTCTCTTTAGAAAATAAAATGTAAAAAACCCCAAAATGTTATATATATATATATATATATATATATATATATATATATATATATATATATATATATATGTAAAAACAGGTTTTTAGCCATTCTCACACAACTATCTTCCAAACAGCAGGGGTCCACGACTGAACTCACTGACAGTGATAATCAACTAAGGCTATCTGGATAACAGATCAAACGATATTCCAGTTAATAGGTTCCCTCAAACCTCCAGATAAACATACGTAGAATTGGAACTTGATCAGTATCATTGCAATTGGAAACAATGCAACACACAAACATCTCAGCACGGATCATCTCAGACTGTTGGGTGATACTCATGAATGACATCTTTGGAGCTTGACGACAGGCCGTCCAACCATTGTGGGCTACCAACTGTTCTTCCAGTTGATCCAAGTACTAAAATACCCAATTACTTGATACAGCAAGTGTGTGTAAAGAGACAAACCAGTAAACTACCTCTCTAAACAACTGCTCCCCCCAGGAGATTGGTACTATTATTCCAGTCCTTGAACTTCAAATGTCCCTACTATTTCTTCCCTCATCGCCTCTGGTCCACTTTGCTCACCAGTTGTTTCTCTCTCAGTGATTTCAGAGTGTTTAACAACCAACCAAACAAACAAATATTGCTCACATTCGGCTTACACCCTCATGTGGTGAGGATCTAACCAGCAACCTTCCAGCTGCTGGCCAGACTTTCGGACCTCAACCTGCTACCTGCCGTCACATTATGTTGCATACTTTCTGTCACATGGACTGGTCATCTTTCAGTGATTGACTGTCATGTCTTGGATGAAGTAGTTTGATGTGTCTTTAGTTTGATAAAATACATTCCTCTCAAGGAGACCATTCAACTTATTCCCTTGTAATTGGTAATTTAGTTAAATAAATGTTCAGAGTAGCTTCCCCAACACTGCCACCTAGTAGCAATTTTCACATCCAGCTTTATTGGCACATGCATGATAAGCTTTCAATCAAGTCAGGAAAAAAGTATTGGACAGATGAGGCAAATACACCAATGACCAATGTTTGTAGAACCATACTTCTGAACCATTTAAGAAAAAAACACTTTGAACCAGAGCAGAGATTGAGCATCCAGCAAGTTCAGGTTAGGGTCAATGGTACCTCATCCACACTTGACCAAGTATGACATGAACTACAAACACTGACACCTTGGGAGATAATGCAGAATGAGTGTATTGAGAGGTAGGAAACATCTATCCTTGGGTTAAAACATATGATACGTTGCTGTTGACATCCGTGGATAGAAACTTGAATGTGTATTATACCCATGTTCACACAGTAAGGCTGAAACGTCTGCACCACCCACATATGTTAACAGTGTAAGTGTTTGAGATCATCACCTCAAGAAAATCTGTTTCTTCAAAAGGTCATGCATGAGTTGTAAACACTGAAAGAAAAAGCATTCCCCCTTGGTTAGTTCGTACACCAGGAAACACTTAAGAACCTGGCTTAATTATTCCGATTCCTGCATGGAACCGATAAGATGCACCATAGAGTTCGATTGGCCCACATACAGCAGACCCACACACAAAGCATTAGTTGACCCTTGTCTTGTAATGGTGTAAAGCTTTACAGACTCCTCTTATAAAACATGACATGACAAGCAGCGTTCAACCTGGTGAATACATGGATTGTATGCCTTTCTTTGTGGTCCTCTGTGGCTCAGTTGGTAGAGCATGGCGCTAACAATGCTTAGGTTGTGGGTTTGATTCCTGCTGGGACCATATATACTGAAATGTCGCTTTGGATAAAAGCATCAGCGAAATAGCATATATAGAATGCCTGAAGTCCTTAGTTAGTACTGTGTAATTCTCTTGATTCATGAGCCAAACTGAAGCACCCACCATAGTTGTATTACCATAACATAAATAAAAACACATTTCAGTTTGGATGACTTCACAGGAGAGACAAGGCCATTCCAGCCGTCTCCTCAAATCAAATCAAATTTGAATGGTCATTTACACAGTATACAGGATACAATGTAATAAAATGTTTTAGGGTAACGCAACAATAAAACAATATCAATATCAATTTGCAATGCAATGTCATAATAATAACAAAATGATTAAGCAATAAAAATAGCAAAACAATGACAATAGCATAAAGTGTAAAGTGTCAGAGAGCATTAACAACACTCACAATGAGTATGTGTGTGAGTGCATGTGCGTGTGAAAATGGTTGTGCAGCAATGTGCAATGTCTTTGTAGAACGACGATGCCTGCGGGTAGAAACTGCTCCGGAACAGTGGTACGGGTCTGGATGCGGAAGGAGAGAGAACAGGGTGTGGCTGGTGTGGCTGTTGTCCTTGATAATCTTCCCAGCCTTCCTCTTGCACCTCTACAGAGGAGTAAATGTCCTGAAAGGCTGGGAGCTCACGCCCCAAGATGGACTGGGCTGTTTTCACCACCCTCTGTAGAGACTTGCAGTCTAGGGCGGTGCAGATGCAGTACCAGGCGGTGATATAGCCAGTCAGGATACTCTCTGTGATGCATCTGTAAAGGTTTGTGAGGATCTGGGGGTCCATGCCAAGTTTCCTCAGCCGCCTGAGGAAAAACAAAAACAAACCTGATGATGGAGTTGGAGCTGTGCGTGGAGTACAGCAGGGGACTGAGCACACAGCCCTGGGGGGCTCCTGTGTTAAGAGCCAAGTGGAGGAGGTGATGCTGCCTACCTTCACCACCTGGGGTCTACCCGTCAGAAAGTCCAGGATCCAGTTACATAAGGAGGTGTTGAGACCCAGGTCCCTGAGGTTAGTGACGATCTTGGAGGGGACTATGGTGTTGAATGCTGAGCTGTAGTCAGTGAACAACATTCTCACGTAGGTGTCCTTCTTGTCCAAGTGGGATAGGGCAGTATGTAGGGCGAAAGCGATGACGTCATCTATGGATCTATTGGAGTGGTATGCAAACTGAAGTGGGTCCAGTGTGGCAGGTAATGAGGACTTGATGTGGGACTTAACAAGCTTCTCAAAGCAACACGGCGGCAGTCATTGAGGCAGATTACCTTGGTCTTCTCGGGAAATGATATCATTGTGGTCGCCTTAAAACATGTGGGAATTCCAGTCTGGGACAGGGATGAATTGAATATGTCCGTGAAGACATCTGTCAGTTTGGTCTGGTCTGGCTGCTTTGTGGGTGTTGACTTAAAAGCCTTCCTCACATCAGACGCGTTGATCGTTAGCACACTGTCCTCCTACTGCAATGTTTGGTAAAAGCTTATCTGGGGAGGGAAAGTGCGGTGGTAAAGACAGATAATCTACTCAGCTGTCTCCGAAACGTGTGTCTAAATCCACTCTTGTTCTTTCAAACCCTCAAAATGATTGTCTCAAATCATACAGTATACTATACAAACAGACAAACATTCTGAGTAAAACCCAACAAACTAGCATCAGCAAGGTTGGTCTTTTTTGCTCATCCTTTTGGGCGTATCAAGCAACATGCATCATCAATGGCTCATCAGTAGTTGTTTGATCCCATTTCCTGTTTTGACAGGTAAACAGCTGCGGCATGTGATCTTAATTCCTGGCTTGATTGAAATGTATCAGTTAATAATGCATACCACTTGTCTGTTGGGTGGGGTTGGAGAATGTTGCTATGCTTTCCACAAATGAAATGGTGATACTACATATCTTGAAATAGTTTGAACAGTTGAGCCACACAATATCCCTGCAAACAAGGTGATTTAATGCGGAGCAGTAAATACAATTTCACCCAGTGTATGTATTTTTGTTCAATAGCATTTGAGCCCTATAGTAAATTGCAAAAAGTTAATCCTATGTAGGCCTACTGCTAATTCTTTAGCAACAAATTGCAACCCCTTCAAATCGAGATGGGGCAATTGAATACAGTTTAAATACTTGACAACCATCCTTCCTTTGACCCCCGGTAATCACTTATGTGTACATGACTGGAAAAGTAAAAACAGACCGCACACACACTAAATTGCTTTAACTAATCAATACTCTCTTAACGACTACTTCAAGAAAAATAGATTGTCTCAATGGTTTCCATTGTGGAAAAGGATAAATAACCAAATAAATAAAGCCAGGATAAATGGATGCATCCATATACCAACAGGCCAGACCTAACTTCTGCTGTTATACCTCAGGGCATCCGCCATGTGGGAACGCTAAAACACAATTACTAAACATTCCTTGTTTTATAAGCAGTGAGGTGCACACATGTTAGTTATTCATCTGTTTCATTTGTGGTGGGTTATTAAACTTTTAAATCTAAATGAGTCCAATTCAGATTCATTAGAGCACCTTTGCGTTTGTAAACACCTGAAACAAGGCAGGCGTTAAAATGGAGGCTGTTGTTAAGTTGGCACTCGCTGTTCCCTTAGAGAGGAACGCAGGTGGTGGTGGTGGTGGTGGTGGTGGGGGGGGGGTCCTGCAAAAAAGAGAAATTATAACCGTGATTTAGGTTCTTCAACTAAACCTGCTGCCGTGTTAATCAACTGCACATGACAAAGTCCAGGAGTGAAACAATATATAAAAGCATACCAGAATACTGTAGGAAAACACTTCACTTGTACATCTGCACAAAGTAATGGGCCACTTAAACAGTCACTATAGTAAGAATACATAATTCAAGAACATCACATTACTTGTCAAACTTAATAAAACTTACATAACTTAGCCCAGGACATTTCCCCTGACCACACGTCTGTGCCACAGTTAGAGGCTATAACTAAGCTAGAGTGCAGACTTTTCCCAGGTCAGGTCATATGGTTAGGAAAAACTCCTGGCCCCAGCTGCAGTCCGTCATAATGGCCATTGGCCCATGTTTGTTAATGTGAGCTGACGGTTTCCAGTCATGATGCAAAGTGTCAGTCTGTCTCCCCATGGCAGGGTGTGGGCCTCCAAGATCATGACCTCATAATGGAACCCACCCTGTGGAACCCTGGAACAGAGGTCTCTGGGAGGAGGGGGGGATTAAAGTGTGAGACACCCTGATTAATCACATGATTAATATCAACCTGGAGATGAGGGAGCCTTGGTTAAGTCATGTCTCGGTGAAGTCTGTACATTTCTCAGGAATGGGTTAGGGTTACCACATGGTCCCAACAAAGCACATGTGAAATGAAGGAAAATAAACACACACATACACAGCCCTTAAATAACCTAACATTTTCATTGCAGCAGCTTTGCCTTGGTATTGAGTCATCATCATTCAACACGTTTTTTTTATTGAGGTTAAATGTGGCTTTTTTTCATTCACATAGATCTCCATTAGAATAATTGAGGGCATTTCCAGGGAGGGATACATTTTGCCGCACTCTATCAATGATATATCGTCTTTCTCTCAGCATAATGGCATAACATTTTAACCAATGAATTCTTCCATTCGGATGACGATGGTAATGGTAATGTGTGACAGCAGATTACCTTCAACGCAAAAACAACTATTTATTCCAATGTTATTGAGGATAGTTTATTGAGTGGTTATAAGTGAAAATAAGTAATGCTCTTCTCTCTCAAACTCTTGTCTGGAGGTCTCAAAGACTATGACCCCATGCCTACAGTTGACTGGACATCACTTGCTCCTGGTCTTCTCTGTTCGGCTGTTTTTACTCTTGGTCTTGGCAGGAAACACTCGTAGCAGAGCGAATGCTGGCGTTAAGGTCTGGCCTTGGAATGGTGGGCTGGTCACCTCTTTCACCATGATCACATATTCACCTGTCAGAGAAGAGGAAAAAGGCAACTTGTTATCAGGTTGGTTCAGGATGTTTCAACCACATCTTTGTATTCTACTTACCAAGTGCTGTCGCTCATATCAAGCGCTTTCCACCCGATAGCATTTTTCTCATTTTCCTCCCAATGCTCATGCAGCTGCAGGGCTCCACTCAGGCTGAGAGGATTGCAGGCTACAACGTCTCGCTCCACAGAGCTGTGCAGAGGGACACAGTAGTGCATACTTTGACCGGAAAAAATATTTCCACCACAAAGTAATGGATTGAACGTTAATTTGACGTTCATTTTAATGGTATTGGTCAAATCAAAGTAGCTTGGCTGGACTGTCACAGCGTTATTATTAATTGTAATTGTAATGTGAAGTTTATCTGGCTGGTTTTTGGAGAGACTGAGCGTTGTCCCGCTGGCAGTAGCATTGTGGCTCAAGACGAAAATGCTATCGGGTGAGGGTGCTCCATATGAACGACAGCATGGACAGGTTCCAAAATGTTACCCACCGATCGACAGCACTACTTGTTGAATAGAATACAAGTAGAATACATAGATACTGAACCGACCCTTTAATATATCATACATTTTCCTCTCAAATCTTATAAAAAAAAAGTTTATTAAAACATACACATATTCTCCCCAACAATGTAAGTCTTTACACAGTACGAGACATATTTGCGTCCATACTATACAATATCAAGAATGGACAAAAATGTATTGGCGGCCATTTCAATTTGGGCAACATGAAATTTGCCACAAGCTTCCAGATAACTCAAGGCCCTCTCTCTGCCCATCAGTAAATGGATTTGGCTTTCCTTTCCCAGTCAGAGACTGGCCACAGTATGAGGTTTATGAGTCACCTCGTCAGTATGGAGGGAAACTCGTAGTGGACTCTAAATGGCGGGTATTGACTGAGCCCATCGATCCTGGGGCTTATGACTTGCTCGAGACCAGCTTAGTGTTTGCACGTGATTGAGTGCATGGGTAATTAGTGAGCTTGGAAGGAAAGTCAATCTCCTGTGCTGATTAGCATTATACAGGAGCTTAATCCTACACATGAGGATAAGACCAGGAATCAGTGTCAGTCAAACCAATCAGTCAAATGTCACACCTGCGTTTTGATACTGATACTTGAGAAGCACCGATGTTGTTGGATTTGAGGACAGTCAGCAATGGGAGGCCTAAGGCACTGTACTCATCCCTAGTGGGAAAACAGAGCAGGAGTTCCACTAGTGTGTGCATGACTGCTCGGGTCAATCTCCCCACAAATACATGTCCACTGAGGTAGCTCTAATCCGAATAGTTACAGTTGAAGGATCTTTGGATTGTAAATTGACGATCCAAAGCTGGTGACTGAGTGCTCCCTAAGGTCAAGCGGTAAGGGGGCTTCGACCGTTGATGACCTTTGCACTGTGCAGATGTCATCCAGTTAGAATGTGACTGTGTACTGTGGGCTTTGGCTGCTGCGGCAATCAACTGTGGCGGGAAGACAGAATTTGAGTTCAGATTTGAGTCAAAGTATTCAAGCTTCTGCTGACTGCCGGCAAAACTAAACCGGATGCAGCACTTCACACACAAGTCATGATCTGTGTTGAAGTAAAACATTAAAAACAGGAACTCATTTTGACATTCTTTTTCCAGAATATGTTCAGTTACATCATCTTGTGTCTAGCTAAATGACTTTTGAGGTTAAAAGTGCAGTATTTATTTGGTTTGGAAAATAGAAATGGGCTAGCAACTTGTTCAAAGTACGTTAGCCAGCTGGCAAACTCAAACTGCAGCCTACAGTAGCAAGATTAATCCCATTCATGCCGTTCTGTACAACACATACACTTTATTAGGTACACCTTGCTAGTACTGGGTTGGACCCCCTTTTGTAGCCCATTTGCTTCAAGGTTCGACGTGTTGTTCGTTCAGAGATGGTCTTCTGCATACCTTGGTTGTAACAAGTGGTTATTTGAGTTACTGTTGCCGTTCTATCATCTCAAACCAGTCTGGCCATTCTCCTCTGACATCAACAAGGCATTTTCGCCCAGTGAACTTCCGCTCACTGGATATTTTCTCTTTTTCGGACCATTCACTGTATACCCTAGAGATGGTTGTACGTCCCAGTAGATCAGCAGTTTCTGAAATACTCTGAAGACCAGTCTGTCTGGCACCAACAAGAATGCCACGTTCAAAGTCACTTAAATCACCTTTCTTCCCCATTCTGATGCTCGGTTTGAACTTTAGCAGGTCGTCTTGACCATGTCTACATGCCTAAATGCATTGAGTTGCTGCCATGTGATTGGCTGATTAGATATTTGCGTTACCGAGCAGTTGAACAGGTGTACATAATAAAGTGGCCGGTGAGTGTATACAGTCATACCGTCTGGTAGGACATTTGTTTGCGTCGACCAACGTTAACTTTAGCTAAGTGAGTTTAAAACCAATTACAGCATACAGGAAGTACTACTGCTACATAAAGACTGTTTCCATTCTTCTTTTGCCTCATGGATATGTTCACCAGCGATAGACACACTCACACACACACACTCACACACACACATCACAGCTGACACTCCATATCCCATGACATCACTGCACATCCTGTCCACAGAGCTATCATGGCACAGAGGCATCAGAGACGTCCATAGCATAGACAGAGGTCCTCAGCTGTTGTCCTGTGGTCACTAGCGTCCAGTGAGAGGGCTCAGCAGCGGTGTGCGATCACGTTACCAAGACAAGCCTCCCCCTCCGGTTGGCTGACTGACGGGGATATCACATCATGCGTCCATAGTATTATGGGATGGAGGAATGAACCCTAGTAAGCTTGGGAGGGGGAGGTGGGTATGGTATCTATAGTGAGCGGCTTCCCCGAACCTAAGCCCCTCTTCCTGGGTATGTAGCCACCACACCTGTCCCCTGATGTATGAAATATCACTTTGTTTGGCTGAATGTCACATTGAAGGAGAGCTGGGTAAGTGTGTGTCATGTGTGAGTGTATTAAAGAGTATATATGAGAGTTTGGTTCCTGCAGCTTCAAGTATCCTTGTGTCAGTGGCGTTGTTCATGGTTGTTGCTCTACAGTACACATTATCTGTGCTACAAGGCCAGAACCATAGGTGTGTTTACGTGTGTTGTCAGTGTGACTGCACAATGCTATCTATACATACTGTATGCAACTTGCATAACAGAGAAAAGGCTCACATTTCATGTTATGTTTGATCCTCCATCTTAGATTGTGTGTCATTAGGCAAGGCTGGAAATATCATTTATAGAAAAAGAAAAGAGAAAAAACAGAGAGCATCCCTGGTTCCAAAAGCCGGAACGCTAAATTACAGAGCAGCTGTCTGTTCCCTGCTCCCAGCAACACTCGCAGTGCACTCATGGAAGGGAAAAGTCCCAGGAAAACCTCCGCGGAGGCCCACAGTGTTGGGAATACTGTTCCAACAGGCAGGCTACTTCAGAGGAAAGGGATACGGGCTGACAGGATCTCAGTTTCTGCCCAGTTGCGCATCGGGCCCAAAGTAATTCCATACCCCTCTCCATATATTTATATATTTATATACAGGCTTCTTTTTATATACTGAACACAGTGAAAGGAGAGAGGGTAATTGAATTGTTGTTGGAGGCTCCGCTCAGTTATTCTGGCTCCCTTTGCCGAAATTTTTTCCCAGTTTCTGTTGGAGAGGGTTGTATCAATCTACAGTGTGTAATTACAGTGTCTTTATATGTTCACTTGAGGCATTCATTTCATTTTTGTTTGATTTCTTTTCCATTTTGTCTCCGGGAGTCTTGAATATTGCTAGAGAATGAGACAGCTAGAAGCTTTTCTAGAGTGTATAGGAACCTTACCGGGTCTCACACTCCTGCTGTCCAGGGCGTTCTTATTTGTGTTGCTGGTCAAACGAGAGCCCACGCTTGCTCTGCAGAGAGAGAGAGAGAGAGAGAGAGAGAAAGAGAGACACACACATACAGAGAGAGAAGCCCATCAAGCCCATACTAATTGAGTATCAATTGTTATCTTATTGAAGTCTTTGAGCATGTGGCTATCCTCTGTATGCTTTATGTTTTAAGTAATCAATACTTGCATGATTGAAGCTGAGTGCTATGGAAATCAAGCTTCCGGGTTGTTAAGGTCTCTCGCTATCTCTACTGTTTCCATACATCATGCATATGAATGCAGCCCAAGATCAAAGATCTCTAGACGGCCATAAGACAGGATTACTGCGCTATGACTTATCAGTAAACTGCTCCTAATCCTATTGAACATGAAAGGAGATACCCCTCTTTGTCTGCTTTCCAGCAATGCACTTTCGATCAGATTCATAACTCCTTGCTATGCTAAAAGGAGATTGAAACGTTTGAAAAGCTGATGAGATCCTTTCACCATCAAAACATGTTTTGAAAAGTTCAAAATTATCTCTGGAAAGCAAACACTGTTTGAATTCCAGAACAGTCAAAGTAGGACGCTTTGTGTTAGTGTGGGGTTAAGGCTTGTCATCGCCCTCCAAAGACCTGCTTGTACAACACACGTTCAGCTTTGCTAAAACCGTTCAATCAAAGCTCCCATAACACATTCAACATCTGTTTACATATCTGGTGGTCTGGGAAAAGGGTGATTTACTTCATTTATTTTCCTTGCCAAATTGTTTCCGAACCAACACTTGAAATAATTACATCATTAGTTTGACAGAAATGCACTGAGACAAAACTGTCATTTCTGTGCACCCAAATAGATGATGTCTGGACTGGGTTAATTTATGAAGCTGTCATCTCTTTTGCTTTTTGGAGAAACAAACCTAAAATGAAGTGCTTGTGTTCTGTTAGGGATAGGGGGGAATATTGAGGGGGACTAGTGCCAGGACCTGGACCAGGACCTAGCGCACATTCTGGCTGAGCAGACTTGGTTCTCTGGCCAGTTGGGTAAAGGCGTGGGCCATGCAGATGGCCAATGGTGATGTCATTCACTGTTCTGATTTCTCTCTCATTAGGAGGGTCATTTTACTGGAAAGAGAAACACGGCATAGTCAGGGTTTTTTCAGCACTTCGTTATTGTGATCAAGTTCAGGGGTTTACAGTTTGGGATTTTGAATAACAAAAAAAAAAAGTAAATGCTTGATGGTCTGTGACACGTGCTTAACTGTCCAGATCGATAGTGCACATATTCCACATAAAAGCCACATCCCAATTTATAGCTTTACCAAAGAAAAATATGCCACAATTGGAATGTTTTGGAACAATCTTTTTACATTCCCATTCTGAATGATCAGACCTCAGACGACACATTCCGTTCACCCCACATGATCTCTGACCAGGCATGAATAGGATGAGAGGGTTAACATCTTGTCAAACAAAGCTTTTATTGAGATCGGGACCCAGCTACAGTACTGGAATAAAACAAAAAATGGTTTTCATAATGAACACCAGCTTCACAGCAAACTAAAGGGGGAAATGCTGTTATCGAGTCAAGCCAGTCTTGTCGTTCACTCAAACCACAAAAGTATGGACAATATAAGGATGATTAGCATCACAGTAGTATCTAGTGAACCATCTCAATTCCATTGCACAGAAAAAACTAAAAGCATTCCAAGTCCATGACCCTATGAACATTGCCCTGAATCAACAGCATCAATGGGCCTATTCCCAGCTACAGTACGAATGGAAAAAATGTGTCGGATCCAAGCAAGTTATACAACACGCTCCATTCAACTGGGAAAAAATTAACAGGATTCACACAGGTCAGCCAAGGTCTCTCATCTCCAACATAAAGAGCTTCTCTTTCTATATTTGCTGCAACCTGAGCCTGACAGAAACACAGTGAAAGCTTAAACCTTGGGGAGGAAGTGATGAGGGGAAGTGGAGCCGTCTCTGAAGGTTGAAGGGAGAGCCACAGAAACAGAATCAAGAGCCTTTCTCTCCAAAAAGGTCATACATGGTCATCATTTTCGCTTTCCATGAACAACAAATGTGGCGTCTCTTGTATGTTGTAAAGTCTCTTGTCTGTTCAAATAGTTTCCCTCACTACATCTATAGGGTCATTCAAAAGTCTATGCATGGCTTAAAGGGGCAATACGTAACCTTAAAGCTTTCTTGTGTTGGGAGTGTCCTCGTTGTAACGTCTCGCCCTGTTCCTTAGTTTATGTTTGTCTTTGTTTCATGTTATTAATTTATTGTTTCCAGTTTTATTTAGTTTTTCTCACCTTGTTTCTCGTTTCAGACACTTCACCACCTGCCCTTGTGTGTTTCCCGCCTGTGTGATTGTCTACCCTACCCTGATTGGCTTCACCTGTTCCTCATCATCATTCCCAGGGTATTTAGTCTGTGTGTTCCCCTGTCTCTGTGCCAGTTCGTCTTCGTGTCATACGTCCCAGCATTTCCTAGTGATAAGTACTCCTGGTTTTTGATCTCCGAGTGTGTTTCTGACTTTACCTTTTGCCTACCCCTTTTCGGATTATCTGCCTGCCTTTTTGAGCTGCCTACCTGTGTACCAAACCCTGCTTTGCCTACCCCCTTCCTGGATTATCTGCCTACCCATTGACTGCCTACCTGTGTACCGAACAGTCATTACAAGCGTCCAGGAATAGTGACTGGTGGATTTTGGTTTTGCTTTTGAATCTGAGACTCCGCCACATTGTGACCCCATAATGGGGGTTTTCCTGTCACAAGGCCGTCTGTTGCCATTAATTTGCTTTCCCGCGTCATTCTCCGAGGCTACCGCCTGTGGCATTAGGCCGGTGTGTAGCCTACCCAAGTGCTGAGGTTTTCAATACTGCCCATGTCTCCCCCCAAGGAGCATCTTTTCACAAAACACTGGCGCTGTTGGAGAAGCTTTTAAGAGGCGAGAACGCTGCAGGGACTGTAAGGGTTTGAACCTGCGCTTTTAGGCGCACGGGGGCCCTTCAGAATGCACACCGAGACGTTCCTCTGAAGAATCTACCCCCAGACCTTCTTCTGTTAAGAAGAAAACAGAGGTGGGGGGTAAGTAAAGGGTGGATGCGGTGGGGAAGGGGGGTGAGAGACAAATGTATTGTTAGCGCCCCCCGTCAGTTACCCAGCGTTCCTACAGCTGGAGAGCACATTCCAGGTTACAAAGGATGCCTGGGAGATACAGTCTGTCCCCCACTGGGTGGTTCCTATTCACTGAATACACAAGATGATGGGGATGTCTTTGAGAGTGTGCCTCTCTGTCTGAAACGGGGGGGGGGGGGGGTGTATGCTCTTCCTCTCTTCAGAGGCAGGAGACGAAAGAGTAGGAGAAGAAAGAGAAAGACAGAGTGACAGAGAGGCCATGGCTGGGAAGGCCTGCAGAGCAGAGAAGCTCATTGTAAACAGGATATGGAGCTGGCTATTGAGGGGGCCAGAGGGGAGAACGTTACACATGGGTCCAACCAAACAGTGGGGTGGATGAACTTTGTGTGCACATGGTCTCACAAACACAAGTGACATTATATATAGTACAGTAGGGGAGAGCCAAACTACTACTTTGACTACTATAGTTCAACTACTGCTTGGACTTGAGCTTAAGGTCCACACAAACAAAATGACAACCTTACTAGAGAGCAGATCAGCATGTACTGCTAAAGGGTTGCTCAGAACAGGAACATGTCTCCTGGGAAAAATAGATTTGACCATGCTGCCATTTAAAATTCAAGGGATAGTTCAGGTTTTTTCGATTTTGGACCTAATCTTCCATTTGCTTGGGAGTGTTGTAGGCTTATCCAGACACTTTTTGGGGTCATATTTCCCATATACAGTACATAGAATGCATGGATTCTGTAGGCCTCTCTCTCTCCATGTCTACACTTGAACGCACCTGATGCAGCATTTTAAAACTGATTCAGACTCTAACCTGTGTCTCTCCATGTTCACAAGCCCTGTCTTTTAACGGTTACACGAGCTAGACTTTTTTTTACATTTATTTTTGCATTTAGCAGACACCTTTATCCAAAGCGACTTACAACAAATACATTTGTTTAAGTAAGTGAATCATCTATCCATCAGTCATCATAAGAAAAGTAATCCATGGTAGGACCAGGGGCTATTGGCAGTCACAATGCTAGAAGAAGGAGGAGAAACTTGCACAGGGGGGTAGTGGGGATGAAGAGGTCTTTAGGAGGGACAGTTAAGATGTAGCCTGAAGAGAACATCACACATGGGTCTTCAATCTACGGCGGAAGATAGGTAGTGACTCTGCAGTCATGACAACAGTGGGAAGCTCGTTCCACCAACGGGGCGCAAGGACAGTGAAAAGCTATGACCGAGTAGCGCGGCTGCTGCATCCATGTAGAGGCGGTGGTGCCAGGCGGCCAGCTGAGGTGGAAGAGCGGAGTGATCGGGCAGGGGTCCTGGGGCTGACCATTGCTTGCAAGTAGGGAGGGGCTGTTCCCTTAGCCGCCCGGTATTCGAGCACCAGGGTCTTGAACCTGATAGGTAGGCGAGCTGCTACCGGGAGCCAGTGAAGGGTGCGAAGGAGGGGAGTGACATGGGAGAATTTGGGGAGATTGAACACCAGACGGGCGGCAGCATTCTGGAAGAGCTGCAGAGGCCTGATGGTGGAGTCGGGGAGACCGGCCAAGAGTGCGTTGCAGTAGACTTCATCCTGTGGGAGAGCCCAGATTAATATTTATGTCTGAGGGTGGCAGGCGGGAAACTTTTCTTCAACACCTCTCCCCCTCCTTCCTTTCCCTGATTTACTGGGCTGGACCCTGAATGTATAGGCACAAGCCACAGCTCCCTCCTCCCCTCGAGATAGAATTCCACTGCTCTCACACACAGACACACAGACACACACACACACACACACACACACGCTCCATACAATAACTTTTTTTGTCTGAGGTGAGGTGGGGGTTTTAGGTCTCCTTGCAATGCCATACAATCCTCTCCATATGTTTGGCTGAGTTCCCCCCCACCCCCCGCCCCAACATTACGTCACACCAGAGCTATTCGAACAGAGCTAGGGGGATTAGAGAGTGAAGAGAGTGAAACCCCCGAGTAAACCGAAGCGCATCCCCTCTTGCGCCCAGCTGGTTTCAGTTCGGCCCCCCCTGCGCACCTGCTTTTAGTTATTATCCCCACCGCACATGGGAATGAGGCCTGGCTTTTCAAACTTCAAGACCTATTCAGAAGGTAAAGAGAAATAGGCAGCTCTTCTCACCACTGTATTGTTAATGTATTCCCCTTCACAGGCATGCAGCACAGAGAGGTGGGAGCTGTCTCACTCCTGCCATTGTGCATTTTCTTCTGATTCAGTGTGAATGTGTGAGTGTGTGTGTGTGTGTGTGTGTGTGTGTGTGTGTGGGATGCAGTGCCCGCTGGTTTACCTCAAGGCACTGTATATCACCTCAGTGAAAGAGTTCCCTCTCTTTGCAGAGCCCACCTGCAGAAGCAGGCCTGTCTAAGCTACATAGAAACGTGGGGGAAAAGTATCCATATTGAAAGTGACAGATGTGGTAGACTTGTGGCTCTGGTAGTGGATGTTTATATCAGCAACACTAACAATCATTTACAGTCGCAAATATGATCCTTGCATATTTGCAATGGTAATGCTGACGTTAACTTCTTAATTTGTTCATGATGCTTTACATTCTATCAAAAAACAACCTTTTTGCCTTAACAAGTAAAACTCTCTGCTGTCACATTCAGAATAGTCATGTGCATATGGATGTCATTCACAATGTCAGTCATTTAGAGACGGTCATGCAGACAGCATTCAGTGAATAACATATTTGATGTAGAAGCAGCCCAGCAATATTCATGAGGCCATTACAACTACACAGATACATACCATAAATACTATACTCCCCATAGCAGCTTGGAGGTGGGTTAACCCCCTGTGTGACACTTGATTTATTTAGTGTTTATAATCAAATCCATGGCTAGGGTCCAGACAGGCTCCTTTCATGTTGGTATTCATATTCTTTGTAGGACAATTGTGTATGAAGGCAACTGTGATGATGCCACTGTCATTAAGTCTCAACATAATGAATGCTATAAATATGTTAAATACATAATGCTCCTACAGCAATAGAAAAAGTGCCTATTTTATATAGCTAGTTAATAAGCTAATTGGTGTAATGTTTTGAGAGGCAGAACAAGTAACTAATATCAGAGAATGTATATACAGGAGAAGTCCCACTCCCGCAAAAACATTATATTTTGTACCAGCAAGGGGTGTTAAAGAGAGTAAGGGAGAACACATTGGTTTCAATGGAGATTTTACAAAAAATGGCTTTCGAAAATTCAAAATTAAAAGACAATCCAATTTATTTCCAAGCAGTGTATAGTCAGGGTTAGGGATAGTCAATTGGAAAAAAGGGACATGCTATCTGCCTCAGTTAGCATAGTGCTAGCAGGTTTGACAGTCAAAAGTGTAGTCTTATACAGCGATGGAAGTCTGTTAGTATGACATTGTCGATATTTCATTATCAGTGGAAAGATAATTTAGGACAATTAAAGATTAGGCAAGGCACACATTTTTTTAATACATTTGAGATTAATTTTTAGCTGCATTACTTCAATGTTAACTGTGCTTACTGCTCCTTACTGAGGAGCACTCTTTGTTGCCACTGCCATAGAAACTGCCCGTTTTACTCACTTGAAAGGAAAAGATATGGAGTGGAACAGCTGTCCTTGGAAGGGCTATGCTAATGTTTCATCGATAGTGATCAGGGAATGAGATCCCTTGAAATCAATATTTCATTTACGAATGCTGTTTTGGTCCCGAAAAGCACTTTCTAAAATATAGTGTCTAGGACCAACACAATTTTGTTTACAATCGGCCAGGGGTGTTCTAGGGGAGTGGACTCACCGATTTTCGTGTACCTGTCTCTGGTGGCTGCCTCTTCAAGTTGTGTGCGCATGCAGATACTGTATACAACAGCTAATATCAGACACTGCAAGTCCATTTTAGGGGGTTATATTATAATTAGGCAGGATGTTGCTGTTTGGAACTTCAAACTGATGTTCGCCTCAGTGGCCAGAGGTGGCAGATTTACAGCTCCTTTAAAGGTAGATTCAGCTATATGGGGGGACTTAACAAACAAACAAAGACAGCAAATTGTGAGACGTTGTATTTGCTAGCCTTTTTGGTCACACAGCTATCACATTGCATTGTTGTGCACAGCTGCACTATCTGGCTCTACCATGCACATGCGCAAATGCCTATAAAATTGATAACGAGTGAAATATCATGCTTATTTGGATTTGAAGTAGGCTCATCTGCGCTACTCACTCTGCAAAGTCATATCACATAGTCTCCATTCAGCACACTGATAGTGAGAAATATATTGCTCAACTTTTTCGAAAATGTATTCTGTATGTAACCCTAATCCTAACCCGCACTACTGCTGAAAACTAATTAAAACACACAATAAAAGTTTGAAAAGACTGCACGGTTTGAATATGAGAGCAGCTCCCTTGTTACCTAGTTCAGAAAAACTCTTGTTCGCCATTCAAGCACTCAGGGTCTATTGGTTTGTGGAACCCCCACGTCTACGACTGATTGATACAGTTTTGGACATACTGTAGAGAACCTCAATGTTTTCCTTGTAGAGAGAAATAAGAATGGTGCATAGAAATGCCAGGTGTCCACAGGAAAAAAAAAGTTGGCTAACATGACATCCCCAGTGTCCTAAACTCCCCCAAAAAACCTCTATGGAGAAACAAAAAAACCCATTGGGGTGTTAAGAGTTGGTTTTGAATTCGAGAACTTTATTTGATACGGGTTAATTAGACACGTTTAGGTCTTTCAGTGAGGCCACCTCGTTCGTTACGCATTCTATAACTTGGTCACAAACAAAAGTAACACACACACGTTTTGGCCCCGGTGTCAATCAAAGCAGTTGGTCGGTATGAAGTCACTCCTTTTGTAACATTTTCCTTTCAGTGCTACCCTTTCTTTAGGAGAGAGGGAAAAGGTCTTCCAAATTAATTGGATCAATGATTAAGAGGGAGGCATCTCACTTGACTGAGCTTAGACAATGCCAACAGAAAGACCCTTCACGGGGGCCAGTCAAAAATTGACACTTGAATTAGATAAAGAAGAATAGTAAAAAATAATGGGGAAATGTCTATCGGTGTGAGGTCCATGAGGAGGTCCTGCTCATTGTCGTGGACAAGAGGGATGTGTGTGACTCAAATCTCTGGTGATATTGATTTGTAGGAGAGTATAATGCATGCCTATTCTCAATACAGTCAGTTGTTTTTCCCAGTCATACAAAGTCTTGAAGGAAGTCTGGGAACAATTAGAGAAATGGCTCTCTTTTCTCCTCTCAACCTGTTCAAGTCCAGTAACACATGGGATAGAAAGGCACTTCTTGTTCAAAATGCATGGGTGTTCTATCTGCCAAATTAAATGAATTGTAGGATTTACATTTAGTCACCTGCTCACAAAGACTGAGAGTGGATAGGCGGCAGGCCCATCATCACACGACATTTGGATTGCAGATGTATCAGAGCAAATACCATGCATAATCCAGTTAGCTAGCAATCGCTTTTCATAAAATGATATTGTTACCTTGAGATCTATTAGCAAAGTTTGCACCTTTGTCAATGGTGGAGTTGAACAGATGTTATGTGTCTGTGTCTTAATGAACAACTATTGTGTTATTTAGATGGGACACATAAAACCGAGATCCTGACTCTCAGCATTAATCAAAAATCCCATGGCAGAGTTAGGGTGTTATCTGAGGTGTCATGGCTACATTATTTACAGTGCCTATAGAAAGTCATCATACCCTGTGAAATCTTTACCTTTTGTCACATTACACCCTGGAAATTAAAATAAACAAATCTAACTTTTTTGAGCTGTATGTACACATTATAACCCTCATCATCAAAGTGAAAATAAAAAAAAATTAAATTCTGGACAATTATTAAAAATTAATTAGTGAAATACCTGGTTTGGTTAAGTGATCAGCCCCTTAGAGTATACCATTATAAACTTGCTCAGGTGCAACCAATCAAGTTCCAGATCAAACACCAGGCTAATTGCCCCTCACCTGACATCAATTGTAGTGGTATTGATTACTTCAGAATAAAACCAGCTGTTTCTTAAGGATTCCACTACTAGAAGTGCATGGTTCTGCAAAGAATTTACCATGGTTGGAAAAGTACTTTCAAAAGGCCTCCGGGATAAAGTTGTAGGAAGGCACAAGTTAGGTGAAGGCTACAAAAAGATTTTGAAGGCTTTAGCTATCCGTCTGAGTACCGTTCTGAGTACCGTTCAAGTGGAAGGCGTATGGCACCACCAACACCTTGCCTAGATCAGGCCGTCCGTCCAAACTGGATGACCGAACCAGGAGGACATTGATCAGAGAAGCTACCAAGAGGCCAAAGGCAACTTTGAAGGACTTACAAGTCTTTATGGCTGGGACTGGTCTGTCTGTGCATGTGACAACAATCTCACAAGCTTTACACAAAGCTGGCCTGTATGGCAGGGTAGCAAGAAAGAAGCCTTTTCTGAAAAAGTGCCACAGTCAGTCTCGTTTGTGCTATACAAAAACACACCTGGAAGATTCTGTTGTCATGTGGAAAAAGGTTTTATGGTCAGACGAGACTAAGATTGAACTTTTTGGACTGAACTCCAAGCGCTATGTTTGGCGAAAACCAAACACAGCACACCACCCAAAACACACCATACCTACTGTGAAGCATGGTGGTGGCAACATTATGTTGTGGGGATG
This sequence comes from Argentina silus, assembly GCF_951799395.1. Classification (NCBI taxonomy): domain Eukaryota; kingdom Metazoa; phylum Chordata; class Actinopteri; order Argentiniformes; family Argentinidae; genus Argentina; species Argentina silus. The sequence continues at coordinate 1,253,133 of NC_139662.1, forward strand.
TTTCTCTTCAGCGGGGACTGGGCAATTGGTCAGGATTGAAGGGGAAATGGATGCTGCCAAGTACACCCAAATTCTTGAGGACAACCTGTGTCCGTCTGCTAGACAGCTGAAGATGGGCAGGTCATTCACCTTCCAACACGACAACGATCCTAAACATACCGCCAAAAGAACAACGCAGTGGCTTAAGGATAGAAAGGTGAATGTCCTTGAGTGGCCAAGTCAGAGCCCTGACTTAAATCCGATAGAAAATCTGTGGATGGACTTGAAGAGAGCAGTCTGTCGCAGCTCACCATGGAATTTGACTGAACTCGAACAATTCTGCAAGGAAGAATGGGCAAATTTTCTCCAATCTAGGTGTGCAAAGCTAGTAGAGACATATCCAAACAGATTGATGGCTGTAATTGCAGCAAAAGGTGGCTCTACAAAGTATTAAATCAGGGGACTGATGACTTTTCCAACCCTGTTATTCTTGTTTTTCATTTTTTATAAATTTTCACAACTGTCACCTTTTTTTTCATTAGTTTGATGTTGTATGGCTAAATTTGTACATAAAGCTGGAAAAAGTTTTTTTTAATGGGTTTTGATTTCAGGCTGTATGACAAATATAGTAACTATTTCAAAGGGGTATGATGACTTTCTATAGGCACTGTACCTCACCACACATATAGTATGACCACCTAATCATCCTGAGCTTTTCAACTGGCTCGTTCAAACCATCTACTCTTCCCTGCAACTCATCCCTAAGGGGTTCCTGTAATGTGAATGTGATCTCAGTCAGCTAACCTGGTTAAGTAAAGAGATAACTCTGCCAGTTATACAGTAGCTTAGCAAATTAATGGGTCTCAAAGCGACATTATGAATGAAGCAACTTCCAACTGCATTCCTTTGAAGGATGTGTGTGTTTTCCGCTTGTTTCACCCCCACCAAGAGTGTTTGTAACTAACCCTAACCCTCTGGAGTAGAAAATCATGGTGACCAAGTGTGTTTGTAACTAACCTAATCCTAACCCTCTGGACTAGACAATCATGGTGACCAAGTGTGTTTGTAACTAACCTAACCATAATCCTCTGGACTAGAAAATCATGGTGACCAAGTGGTTTGACCTAACCCTAACCCTCTGGACTAGACAATCATGGTGACCAAGTGTGTTTGTAACTAACCTAACCCTCTGGACTATACAATCATGGTGACCAAGTGTGTTTGTAACTAACCTAACCCTAACCCTCTGGTCTAGAAAATCATGGTGACCAAGTGTGTTTGTAACTAACCTAACCCTCTGGACTATACAATCATGGTGACCAAGTGTGTTTGTAACTAACCTAACCCTCTGGACTAGAAAATCATGGTGACTAAGTGGTTTGACCTAACCCTAACCCTCTGGACTAGACAATCATGGTGACCAAGTGTGTTTGTAACTAACCTAACCCTCTGGACTATACAATCATGGTGAACAAGTGTGTTTGTAACTAACCTAACCCTCTGGACTAGAAAATCATGGTGACTAAGTGGTTTGACCTAACCCTAACCCTCTGGACTAGACAATCATGGTGACCAAGTGTGTTTGTAACTAACCTAACCCTCTGGACTATACAATCATGGTGAACAAGTGTGTTTGTAACTAACCTAACCCTAACCCTCTGGACTAGAAAATCATGGTGACCAAGTGTGTTTGTAACTGACCTCACCCTCTGGACTATACAATCATGGTGACCAAGTGTGTTTGTAACTAACCTAACCCTCTGGACTAGAAAATCATGGTGACTAAGTGGTTTGACCTAACCCTAACCCTCTGGACTAGACAATCATGGTGACCAAGTGTGTTTGTAACTAACCTAACCCTCTGGACTATACAATCATGGTGAACAAGTGTGTTTGTAACTAACCTAACCCTAACCCTCTGGACTCGAAAATCATGGTGACCAAGTGTGTTTGTAATTGGTCTGGACTATAACATCATGGTGAGCAAAAAAAAAGACGACGTAAAACCCCCCCCAAAAAAACATCTACTTAAGATTGGTGGGAAGTTGAACATAGTATTTCTTCACCATCTAATAGAGCTAGCTAATTGGCTGCCTTCCTCAGGGAAAGGGCATATGAGCAGACTAAACTGAATCAGTGAGGGCCCATATCTTTCAATTCTTCTAAAATTGAATGTTTCAATAAATCATACGTGAATATTAATAAATCACAGTCTATTCAACCTCAGGGGTGAGCCTTCCTTCACACCTTCAGTCAAATTGGCAGTGGGATTCCGATTGGCACCGCTCTGAAAGGATGCAGGAGGTAGTATGCAGGAAGGAGAGACACACAACAGAGGTGGTTGGGAAGAGTGGATGGGGTTTGGAGGGGAGTTCGAGAAGTAGAAATGTATTAGTCTGAAATCTACAAGAGTGCACAGACAAAAGCCCCTTCCACGTCTGTTGGCAGGCTAATTGAGGTAATGATCAGTCCTCCCTACTCCAGTTTCCCCTACCACCTAGCCCCTACAATAAGTACACATGGCCCTCTAAGTGGCTGGAGGTGAGTGTGCGCAATTACCCCACAATCCCCACCATTTTGGGGGGAGTGGGTGGAAAAACAAGCTACGTACTGTGCAACTAATTGTTCCATTACACAAAATGGAGAGTGCAGTGGGATAATCAGACGGCTTTGTTGGTCTTTGCAGCAAATAACACGCTGCAGAAATATCTCTCTGCTTTAGATGCTGGTGTGTTGTCTGCTAAGCATCAAACACTGTCAAAACAGGTCCACCTGCATGTTATGTACAACGTGTACTTAATTGCATAAAAACAGGTGCATAACAGACATACTGCATGAGCTGATTATAAATGCAGATAGACTGCCCCCTGGGCCACATTCATAAACCCACATTCACAATTAATGAATTTATCCAAACAATGATGATTGTACATTTTATAAACATAAAAATGCTAAAAAGTAGTGGGCGCTATGGGTATCTATACAGTTGTTGAAGTGAGCGGTGATGGACTATTGTAATATATAATCGTCTCTTATTCAATTCAGTGTGTGTGTGTATGTGTGTACAAGTACCTGCTATCGGAGCTCTTGTCCTGGAGGAGACCCTGTCTATCAGTGGGCCCTCGATTGGACAGCTTCTTGGAATTCCTCTGTGAATTACAATTATAATGACAAATACTGATAACAATCACTTCAGAGGAACACACAAACATGTGCAGAGCTGGGGAGGCCCCTCAGAGGAGGAAGGACCAAGTTATCCATTTTAGATGAAACTACGACTAAATATATTCACATGTCACCAAATACCTGATCCAAACCCACTGTTTTTCCAATAAAGGTCTAGAGTAGTCTCAACAGCACTCTGTACCTGCGTTCTAAACGTCCATGTGTAGGCTAGCTTGTAGCACTCTCATGATGGGTAAAGGGTGGGCACATTTGAGTATCATGTCCTGGGTGGGTAAATAGCCTAAACCTATCAATGTTACATTGAGCTGGGTGAATCGAATATGAATAACATCCTGTAATAGAAATAACGCCATGCTCATAAAAATAAATCGCCCTGCCTAATCTTAAACAGCGCCAGCCGCCACTGATGCAGAGGTATATATAAAATAACACTTAGGTACATTAAGAGTAGTTGCAATAGTGTATGCTGCTTCCCATAAGAATCATCAAATGAACAGTTGAAGACATCATGTCCCTGACCTTGATTAAAAGCTATAAACAACAGGCCTGGATTTCCTGGACGCAGATTAAGCTTCCTCCGGGAAGCCATTCCATTATATTGTATAAAAAGTCAATGTTAGAATATTCACCTTCTCTGTCTCATCCATCAGCTGATAGGGTATGAAGTCATGAGGGGGAGGAGCCAACATTAGATCCTGGAATGTGGCTTGACCCTCTTCCACCCTCTGATTTGCTGGAGGAGGGGAGGAGTCCTCCTCCAGTCCAGCAAAGAGTCCTGTGATTGGGGGAGATACGAGGACACTGTGAGGAAGCAGACACAGGAGAACACCCAACCACTCATGAAGTGTATTCGCCAAACCAAGTGACGTCAGCGCAACAATTTCAAAACGTCTAATTTCGAAGTCTAATTTCAAAACGTCTTTATATTTAAGGTGCAATCCATCATTTTTAATCCACCACTTGTTTGGGAATAAAGTTCAGAAAGCAGGTTTGGGAAATGAGACCACACCAGTATGCCTCTCTAAATCATTTCCTTGCTTGAGATTTTGAGAAAGTGATCTTATTGTCCTGTAATCTAGACTACTTTCAGAATGAATGTGGCCCTATGGCAATGCTATCTCAGTAGGGGAACTCAACAATGAGTCTTGGTGAAGTGATCACAGCAAGTGGGAGATCATTTTAAGTAGAAAACACTGTGCACTTGCTTTAAAAAAACCTGTAACCCTCGATCAGGGTGTGCAAGACGTGCTTGTAAGTGACATTCTGTGGCAGCATGTGTCCTTTGTTAATCATGTTTTATTGGTACAGTATGCTCTTTCCATGATGAATAAATGAAAAATTAGTATTATCGTAGTAAAGTGCCACTGTAACGGAAGACACCGATTTGAGGTCGCAATTAATCAGTCCCAGAGACATACAGTAACCAACATTATACAAACCTTAGAAGAGTAGTTGACTTCACTATCCAAAACCCTAACCCCCCCCCCCCCCACACACACACACCCCGTTATTATGTGGTTGTCTCCTTGGGAACAGTGGGGCACGGTGACTCTGTAGGCATCATTTAAGACAGCACTAAGTGGATGAGAGCCCTGGATCTGGCAGTACTCAGGCAGTGTGTTCCCTGGTCCGCAGCGCCTCATTACCTTAATGCACCCCATGCTGGACTGGGAGTAGAGTGGAACTTACAATAAGGCTCACCAGCACAGGGTGGAAACAGGTCATCACAGCCATTTGGAGCTGGAGAGGCTGTTTCATACATAATCAAAAAATTAACCAAATATACACTTTTCGGAAAATTAAACATGTCTGGGTCATGTTGCAGATTTTGACAATTTGCCAATAAGTGAATTGCAGCGATGCATATTCAGTCATGGATTTATCTAAAATGGGACCAAATACTTCAGACTTATATATTTGATAATGTAGTGTTCTAAAACACACACTTGAACATACAGTACATGGGTTACGAGTCTAATGGCTGTACTGCCAAAGAACAGCTGTATGCCTTTAGCAGGTTCAATGAAGTGAGCCGGCAACACACCCTACGAATGAGGTCGGATACAGTACAACCCATCCCCTCAAGCCGGGAGATGGATGACTGGCCTTACGTTTTCAGCCTGCTTGAGACATACACTGATGCGGCCAAATGATCATTACAGAGGATGCTCCAAGGGAAACAGGAGGCTAGGAAAAGAGAGAGGGGGGGGGGGGGGGGGGGGTGTCTCCTCCTGACCCCCTGTGTGTGTGTTTTAATTAAGACGATTAGAAGACTGAGGAGAGAGGAGCGGCTGGAAAAGGTTAGGGCTTAAGCCTCTGGGACCCAGCAGCAGCGTGAGTGTGCATCATCTCTCCCTTCCCTGCCCCCCTCCCCCCCTCCATTAAACCTGCACGGCGAGGTAGATAGGATCGTTTGACCTCCCGGGACCCGCTCAGCCAGTAGCTAATTAGCCTTCTCCACCCCCCCCCCCCCCCCGCCCCCCCACATATGCCACCACCCCCCCCCCCCCCCCCTATGACGGCTGATTCTCCATCTCCTCCCCCCTATGATGGCTGAGTCAGAACTTACCTGCTAATCATCACCCAGAGACACACAGGTGGGAGGAAGGAGTAAACATGAGCGAGAGAAGGAGAGGGACAGAAAGTTATGGGGGGGGGAGGGGGGGGTGACAAACGGGTGAGAATGAAGTAAGATAGAGAAAGTTGGGTTGTGGGCAAGATAACAGGGTAGGAGAACAGGTTGGTGCAGAGCAAGGAAGAAAGTACGGTAGGAAGGAAAGGAAATGAAGAGATGAAGAAAGGAGAGAGATGAGGGGTGGGAAATGAAACAGACAGACAGTGTAGGTAGATAGGAGAGAGAGAGAGACCGATAAGGACTTTACAGATGCAGCAAACGAGTACATTAGTGACTGTAATAAAATATGATGTTCTGTTCAGAGCTAAAATGGCAGTATTAGCTTTGATTACGCCCCCACATCATGGGCTAGTTGTTTCACAAGACGGGGCATTCTCCTCTGTGAAAAATTGATTGGCTTTATCGACCGAGAAGGCTGGATTAAATAATTACCAATTTGGTTTTATAGTTTAATATTACTCATGTCTACGTGTCACCCAATCTGAATAAACCAGTCCCAGTCAACAAAAATGCTCGCCCACCACCAATTTCCAGTTGTCATGCTCATTGCTCTTTGATGTCTGAATGAAATACGACCGAATCAACACCCTCAATAACTAGAATGCTCTTTTAAAATGAATTATATCTTCTGACATCCTATAGAGACTGTTTGCCACAAAGCGTGGGTAGTTGCTCTTTTACTGAGCATGTGAACATACATGCACCATTTGCTTGCTTTTAATGGAGATTTATTCAAAAATGTATTTGGCCTGGCACAAAAGGGCTTTGAAAGTATGTACTTCATGCAAAGGTCTAACACTGAGCTATATATATACAGTACATACAATTACATTTTAACTCTTGCTCTAGTCATCCATTTTACAAAGCAGTGAAAAGGACAGACCTACTGAAAAAAGTAAAAGCACAAAAGTCTTACATCTTACAGCGTGTCTTTGTAAATGTGAGAAATTACACCATGGGAGGACCTAATTTTCCCCATTCTAGCCACAGAACATCAATGACCTAAAAACTGTGTTAGTTCTGACAATGGAACATTGGATATGCCTAATTTTACCTTTCCTGTGAACAGAATAACACATTACCTACTTGGTTAAAAGTAATTTGAACAGGCTTAGACTTGAGAATGGATCAATATTTCATTGAGTTCTTGAATTAGAGACAGGGCTAATGTGCACATTGAGTCAAGTCAGAGCAAGAAGGAAAGAGTAGTTTACTTTCTCGGATTGATTACTACCTACCGATACTTGTATTAAGTCGCTACAATTCAATGTAGACAGCGGATTAAGCCGAAAAGGTGATGTAGAGAGCTGGATTTGCTTTGTATGGACACGTAACGCAGTTAAGCGTAATGTAAAATGATTGTTTGCTGTACAAGTGCATACCATTCCCTCAGAGCACTGTGCTGTTTGTGTGACTCTTGTCATCACCTGTCACCAAACTGCTGTTTCTAATCCCTGACTGTTTCTCCATCTGCTTCTCACAGTCATATAGTAGCTTCAACACCAGTGCAACATGACAGGTCATTATGATCTGACTACCTTTGCAAAACATGTTTGGGGGGTCATGAACTCCAGCTACTGGTTGTGTATTAAGAAGGGGGCAACACATGAAAGGTGCTGTGCTGTGACTATTTTTGCTCAAACTTAAATGGCGAGGTCACGACCTCAACACCGAGGTGTCACTTTCAATAACAGTGGGATCAAAGAGGGCTGTCAAGGACCAGAACACCTGGCTGATTCGCAATTTCCCCTAGAACCTGTCTGAAATCAGTAGCAACACAAAAACATAGGCCCGGATTTTCACAGGCACAGAGCTTCGGTTCTGTTTGGTCTGCATGGGTACCTCCCCGTCACACTAGCTATAAGGACACACTGATATGTACTGTAATCAAATTAGCGACGGAATAACTGCTGTGTCTGCAAGGTCTCCTCCTCCACTGGCAGTATGAGAGCCGTAAAAGAGTAGAGTGACGTTAGGGAGGCTGCAAAGTGTCTTAAGTGGCAGAAAAAAAAAGCACGGCCCATTAATTTTTAAATTAAGCATTCCCTGCCGGCACTGATTTTTGTCCTTAGTCATAAAGGGATTGATGTGGAGGTTATGGTTCCTGTGTTCACCCCGAGGCCCTTGCCAACATCCCTCTGGTTCTGGGCCCTGTGGCTGTGTCTGCACTAAGCTACACACCCAATTAACATCCTAGGTTGGTGAGATGCACCTCGCTGTGCTGAATATGCCCAAACCTGCCTGTCTGATTGCTGTAATTGCAGGGCCTTCTCATTACCTTATCTAGGTGAGAGCAGAGGTGCAAAGTGTGCAAGCATGTTTTTTTTGCCTATGTTGTACAATCAATTACTCAGTGATGAACTGATTAGGGATGGCATATATAGTAGTTGGAAGAGAGATTTATGTTTTCAGCATTTTACTGCTTTAAACAGACTGCATACATTACAGTACAAACGAACGAACATAAGCACAGTGCGGTGATTGTCTCCAAACAGTTCATTAAGCAGCAATAATGAAGATTAGTATTAACCCTATGAATCCCACAACCCGCCAGCGGGTTTGAAACCCATGTTGTCTTTAAAAAATCGCCAAAATTACACCATTTATCATAGCCAGAAATTGTAAAAATAGAAATTATCGTCGGATTTTTAAATTTGCGATGGTCCTTGAACTAATCATGTGCGGCAAACGCTTCCGTCAGGAAAAATAACCGAATCTAAGCTTTATTCTACATGTCTCCTTTAAAATGTTGGCAAAAATAAACCGTTTGCACAATCTAGATTCTCTAAAAAAAAAAAAAGAATTCTGCATCCCACATCGCAACTGGGAAGCCTTGAATGACTTGGTTGAGACCAACAGTGACGTCATAAAAATTTAGCGAATGTTTGACTGAACTGCAGGATGGAGCAGAGATGAGAGGATAGAGAGGACAGAGAGATATCAAGACCATCCACGCCTGCCCCACCATCCAGACCATCCACACCTGCCGCACCATCCAGACCATCCACACCTGCTCCACCAGCTATGCCATCCACTGTGGCACTGTGCCCGATTTTAGACAGGAACTGCTTCGATGACTGACATGAGGTGCTTGGGTTTCTGCTTGGGGTTCAGAGGGTTAAGCCATGTTCGCTGCAGCTCATCTCACTTAACCCAGCATCTGCTGCAGTCACAAAGCAACTGGCAACACTCAAACAACACAAATCAATACACCAATAATGAACATAAACAGCTATCATAATTATCAGATTATCTATGGCACCTACCATAGAGTACATACAAATGCAGCAAAAACTAAATTAATGTACCGGTCTCTCCCACTCATCAACACTGTCGTTGAGGTAAGACTATCTATCAAAGAAAAAAAAGAACAAATAATTTGGGGGGACATGTCTGCTTTGCGGTTCCAGTCCACTTGGCCCCCTTAAGATATACAGTGCCTTCGGAAAGTATTCAGACCCCTTCATTTTTTCCACATTTTGTTGTGTTATAGACTCAATTTAAAATGGATTAAATTAAAAGAAATGGATTACATTAATTTGCCATCAATCCACACACAATACCCCAGAATGACAAAGCGAAAACAGGTTTTTAGAAATGGTCAGTACATTTGTTAAAATTTAAATACAGAAATACCTCATGTACATAAGTATTCAGACCCTTTGCTATGACACTCTTAAAATTAGCTAAAATGCAAAAATGTCATCAACAAATCACTCATTAAGTTGAATTAAGTCAATTTTAATGCAAGGATAATAGTTGTAATAACATGTAAGTTGTGATAACATGTAATTTTGGAATTAATATGTTTGTTTTTATAGGGTCTCTGATTTGCAAATGGAGAGGAACAAAACTGCTCCGGAATGCGACCCTGAGACCTGGGGAGACTTACAAAAATCTACAAAGTTGAATGGTGGAGAGGAAAAAGCACAGTAGATGGCACATCATCATCTCAGTCACTCTACAAAATTGGTCTATAACCAAGTGGCCAAAAAGAATCCCTTAATGGAAAATAATCTCTCATATCCATAATTGTGTTTGTAACAATGAAGTGATACAGCAAATAAAGTGGCTGGAAATGTGTTTATCTGGTTTTACTACAAAGCATTAAGTTTGGTGCAAATCCAGCACATGCAATGCAGTTTCCGCACCATCTCTCGTGTGAAGAATAGTGGTAGCTCCATCAAGTTATGGGTATTTTTGTCACCGGCAGGGACTGGGGAGTTTGTCAGGATCAAGAGAAAATTATGAAATTTGCTGAGTTGGTAGTTACATCCTAATCACAGTGTGTAATTGATTCCAATGCAAATCAGAGACCCTATAAAAACAAAGATATTAATTCCAAAATTACATGAACTATTATCCTTGCATTAAGATGGACTCAATTAAATTTATTGAGTGATTTGTTGATGACATTTTTGCATTTTAGCTGATTTTAAGACTGTCATAGCAAAGGGTCTGAATACGTATGTACATGAGGTATTTCTGTATTTCAATTTTAATAAATATACTGAGATTTAAAAAAAAAAAAAAAAACGTGTTTTTGCTTTGCCCTTCTGGGGTATTGTGTGTGGATTGATGGCACATTCTTTAAATTTAATCCATTTTAAATTGAGTCTATAACACAACAAAATGTGGAAAAAGTGAAAGGGTCTGAATACTTTCCGAAGGCACTATTCATCACTTTCAAGGTGTGCTCTCTAAGCGAACGGCATGATTAAATCATCAGAGAGAGTGAAAGAGGAGAGGGATGGAGGGATGGAGGAGATAGAAGCACCTCTACAGCAGACTACCTATCCATCTCTGGAGGTTAGACGAGATGACCTTGATTTATCCAGTCTGTGCCCCACCCTCGTAAATCCAAGGCCAGAGCCTCCAGATAGTTTTGATGATCAATAAAACATAATTGGATTTTTCGCACATATTTGACCAGGAGTATTATAAAAGCAGATGGAAAACTGTAAATTCTGTCTTTTAATGTCAGTCAATGGCACTTTTGGTAAATAAATCTCCCCGAACAGCCTACCCCTGTGCCTTTATGTGCACTGTAACCAAAAAAAAAAAAATTGTTTCATATTGATACCTCTGATGTCTCTGGGTTGGTTCTATCATGAAATAAACATACTCATATTGTAGCAGAAACGTACAAGCGGATGAAATACAGAATATGTAAAAGGGTCAATGACATTACGTGATTTTTTTGTGTCAGAATATATTATTTTCCTAAAAACAATTATAAAAAATCTATGAAATTGCACTACAATATCTCCTTTATGAGACTCTTTTCATTTTATTGAATTCAATTTATTTTTTAGTTTAGAGTTTTGGTGTTTTAAAGTCCCAAAATGTCAGGTGGTGCAACCGTCCAAAAATACATGCAGAGAACAAAACTGCAATAAAAAGGTTAATTTTCTCAATAAAATTCAGACTCAAATAGTTTGGCATGATTTTATGTTAGATTACTTATAAATGATGGAAAGTTGTGTAACAGTCCTATTTCAAAACTATTCTATTAATTAAAACCGTTTACTTCTCCAAATGTCAGAGGGGGCGACCAACATTAAAACATAATTTTATGTACTGTGCCTTTAAGATCACACGGAAGACCCCAAATGATGGAGTAACAAGGTTAGTAGCTCTCCCACAAATATTACATAATTTGACGTTTTTGAGTAATGGTGAGGCTGGTTCAACTTACCATGTCAGGTGGTATGACCTCAGGACAAACATTTATATAGGTGTCCAAGTTAATGCCTGTTAGATTTGAATTGAGTTCAAAAAGTCAGGTGATGCACCCAATATGTCAGGTGGCGTGAAAAAAAGTGATGTTAATTAATGTGTTTGAAGATATTAAATACATTTTCTTAAATATATACATATTTCAGTTGTTTAAAGGTGAACAATTCCTACTTTTCAAGAATATAGGACTACATAACCAAAATTGATAGTCAAAGTTGCATATTGCACCTTTAAGTTATTATTTTTTCATTCATTTTTGCAGATGCCATTATCAAGCAAAGAAAAAACAGCACGGCATAGAGACTTTAAAAAATGATCCAGTTGCAAGGGCAGAGTACCTTGCCAAACGAAAGGCAAGGTATTGTGGTAATTGTGTATAACTGTATATTTCACTATGGTGTAATGTTCATTTTCATAGTAACTTCACAGTTATTACATGATAATACAAACTTAATAGCAGTGCAACATACAGTATTACAGTACAGCTTAGTTTTTATTACCCATGCTATTCAATATTTCAACAATAAAATAATATGTCCCATATATTTTGATTGATTTAAATAACAGGGGTCTGAAACTTTATATCTTTTTTAGAGATAGGTATGTTACATTGTCATTGGTAAGCATGTTTTGCTCTTAGTCACCTGAATTTCTGTCAATATTTCTTTTTTGTTACCAAAAAAGGAAGAATGATGAGAAAATACTGAAAACACCAGTCATTTCAGAGCTCAGCAAAGGCTCAACAAAAAAAAACAAGGCAGCAATGGAGGAGCTACCAAAAAAAGCACAGGGCACTGACCAAAATAATGAATTTACACCTGAATCTATGAATTCATCAGGAGATGTTCCAGTTGTTCTTCTAGTAGAGAGTCCATAGAAAGGGTAAGGAAAGGCAAAAAAACAGTCAGTGAAAGAAGCAAGCCAAGGGGTACACAGAAACTTGCCCTGGTGAGAAAGGAAGAAGTGGTTACTTCTGTCGGGATGAGAACAGTTGTATGCTATCGGGGAAAAAGGATACAATAACTAAAAACAAAAACAAACAACAGAGACATTTCAGAGCTGTTGACTTCAATTGTCTGTGATCCACAAAGCAGGGAGTGCATGTATCGGTGCGAGCATCTGTGCGAAGTGCTGACATCGAGGTGACATCGAGGTGGCAGTACCTCAGGAGGAAGTACCTGTTACATGGCAGCAGTGGTCACGAGCGACAAAATCTGATGGACAGAGAACATTCGCAAATTTTGCCAAGATGACTCAAAGTGGAACATGCTCTGACCTATTGGAGTTGTTCAACTAGAAACTTGATTCTCTGGCTAAACATCACTTCAACTGGTTGCACCAAGCCAAAGATTGCAGGGGATTAAAAGAAACCCTGACGGAGGATGAAGTTTGCATTCATGTAGACTTTTCAGAAAATGTTTCATACAAGCTGAAGAGCAAAGTCCAAGCTTCTCATTTCAGAGGAAGCATGTGCTGTATAGTCCACAGTTCACACATGTGGGCTATACAGCACATGGATGTCAGTCATATGTCACCATCTCTTCATCCCTTCGGCATGATGAACGTGCTCTATGGGCCCACTTAGAGCCGGTGCTGACGGATGTGAGGGACAGGTACAATCCTCCTCCCACAACTTTTACCATGTCATGAGTGATGGACCTGTCACACAGTACAGGAATAAGAACAACTTTTACCTTCTTAGTGTATTTTTCAAAATTCATATATGGTTGCGCCACCTGACATTTTCTGGGTGGTAAAATCTGAAATCTTGTTTAAAAATTAAATTAAATGAAAACGTATATCACCTTAAAAGCTATGAAACTAATATATTTATTTTTATATATGTATTTAAAATCCATTTTGCTCAGTATTTTTCTGATTTCATTTTGAAAACCTTATTTGTCATTGACCAAAAACCATAACCCTTCATATTCAACATTGAGACCAATGTATGTTAAAAGAAAAAATATAAGAGATACATACTCTTGAGCCATGTTAAAAAGCAAAGAGAGGGACCACTCCATTAAATCAATTAAGTCTGCTGCTAGAGTCTGGGCAAAGGATAATTACTTAGGGAGAGCGATCAGGGACTAATCTAATGATGATGCCCTTTCCTGTGCTCCCAGACTTGATGAAGCAGCAGTCCTACAGGAGTGCCTGGCTGGGAAACCACATACACAGGTGAGTGAGTGAGTGAGTGAGTGAGTGAGTGAGTGAGTGAGTGAGTGAGTGAGTGAGTGAGTGAGTGAGTGAGTGAGTGAGTGAGTGAGTGAGTGAGTGAGTGAGTGAGAGAGAGAGAGAGAGAGAGAGAGAGAGAGAGAGAGAGATAGATAGGTACAGTAGGGCAGGTGGCAGCGGGCATGACAATTAGTCCGGGGGTCAGCTGCTTTCTCACCTAGCTTAACTGCCACGAAATGAGCCGAGGACATTAGGAAATTAACAAGGCGGCGTTTTGGGAGCCACTACTCTGACCTTTCTCTCTCTCTCTCTTTCTCTCTCTCTGTCTCTCACAATTTTGTATTCTCTCACCTCTCACATTCTTACTGTTTTTTTTCTTCCTACCGCTCCCTCACAATACATCTTTCTCCCTCTCTCTCATAGACACTCCCTCTTGCAGTTCATCTCTCTCTCCTTTTCTCACACAGTCCAGCCATCTTTCTCTCTCTTTCCCTCAGTGTGGAGAGCGCTGAGATTATCCCCTCTGCATTTCCACTTGACTGAGAGGGCTTCCTTTCAACCCCCCTCCCAGTCCAACGCCGTTCACAGGGAATGAATGGAGAGACGCGTTTAGGGAGAGGAAGGGAGGTAGAGTGTGAGAGAGAGAGAGAAAAAAACTCGTGCAGAGTGAGGAGAAAGCCAGGATGGATTTTCGCGGTCAGACATACTTTGAACGCAGAGCTGAAGCTCAAGTTCACTGCTCCAGCAAGAGCTCAAGCCACATCAACTCCCATTGATCTCTTCCTACAGTATACCCACCTGTTCTCATTAAATCTGCAGCAACCTAGCAGAGAGCTGCTCAGACGGAGAGCACAAACAACTCCACATTGCACAGAAAATATCAATGAGCCCACAAAAAGTTGAGGTAAAAATAAATATTGTAGCACATCTTTAAAAAGCAAAATAAAGGGAAGAGGAAGACCAGTGTGTCCCTACGCTCCTCAACCATGAAACCCAACAGAAGGAGAGACGGAGAGCTATATACCTTATTTCTATCAAATCCACAAGTTCCAACACTGAAAAGATAAAACCTGTTGAGGCATCATGATCATGCAGACCTCTAGCTCATGTGTATGAATCTGAGGTGAGAGCTACAGACGGGGCGTTTACCTGAGAAAGACTCTGTGATGGTGGTGGACTCTCCATCTCCCAGCTGGTCCCCACCGACTTCCTTCCCTGCACAGAGAACAATACACTGGAATGAACCATGGTTTGGCAGGAGTCCGAGAGACAACTGAATGGACTATATAGACTACTGTGGATTCACATCTATATAGACTACTGTGGATACATCATGAATATGCACCAACTATGAAAATAAACTAGATATTGTTGGTCACGGTGTCACAAACAACACGGCATACATTTATTTGTTCGTACAATCCTGCCTTGAGATGTGCGTGTGAAGAGCATGTACATCACGGTCTGCTAATAGACTGCATGCTGTACCTTTGTACGACTTGTTTCCAATGCCTCGTCCCACAGAAAACAAGACCCCATCACCAAAACAACAACAACAACAACTACAGTGGAACAAAAAGCGCGCCAAACTGGCGCGCAAACATTCCTGGAAACACAAAAGCCTGTCCGTATGGAGCATCACCACCACACCCCACCCCAACCCCACTCCCACCTCACCCCCTCAATCGCTACACTACTACACAATCATTAACATTCCAGACAGCGGGAAGCCCGGGCCTCTTTCATCTCAATGAGAGAAGCCTCTTGTGTCTTTAATGGACACCCATATGAAATATTTATCACCCTCACATCCTGCAAGGGGTAATTGTCTCCAGCATGCTAATGGTTAGTGACAAGTCCAGCGACGGCCCAGGTCTGAGAGTGTCTGTGCGTAGTAGTGGAGGAGGAGGAGGAGGAGGAGGGGCAGCATAAGGTTAAAGTGGCATTAACCTGCCAGTAGGTAAGTGAAATTTAGAGGAGATTTAATGACATTGATTAAATACCCACGCAGTCTGGCCCTTACCCTGGCTCCTTGTCTGCTGTGCTGTGTAGTATGTATCTGACGTGATGTGATTTATGGAGAGACCACTTGGCTTATTGAAACAGCGACGACTTAAACACTGCACTTACCATGTACCATGGTATTCCATGGAATCGACTCTTGGTTAAAAGAGTGTAGGCCTATGTAACACTAATTACGGTGACTGGATTTTTCGACAATTTCTACAAGCTGGTTAGGACGCTGTTCAATTACCTTGCATCAATGAACAAGATCCAAGCCATGAGTCTCTGATATGTGTACAAACACAGCTGTAGTAGTGTGTGGGTCACATAGACATCCTCATAAATGTATTGAGACGTCTGCCAAGCCTGATAGTCTTTCAACGCTCCAAAACTTTGGACCTCCATGAGGGGAGAACTCACAAAAAAATATGCATTTAAAACACTCACTTAAAGAGCCAAACTGGTAACATTCACCTTGTCACAAGGTAAAAGTAAAATGTCAATTACAAGTCTGACATGCTAGTCTGTGGATTCCCAAGTCTTTAGTAGCAGCCAGCCCTTGACTGGGAAATCACCCTCGGAAAGGGAAGATTCTGGGGAATGTAGTCTGGCGCAGCAGCCATCTTGGACAGCTGCCCCATGAAATGTCACAGTATAGATATATAGACATTGTTACAGTGTCAGACTAGGACTGTGCTTTCAAAGAACCTTCTGCAAAACTTCAGCAAGCCACAGGCTTCTCGCAATTGGCCTAGTGATATTTTCTGAACTATTAGCGTTTTAAGAGAGAAGGAGAGGGGGAGAGAGAGTGTGTGTGTGTGTGTGTGTGTGTGTGTGTGTGTGTGTGTGTGTGTAAATAAGAAACGGGGTGGCGTGACGAACGGGTGCCATCCATGACTATCTCCCCTCACCATCCAGGTAGTTGGGGGTGGCGCCCCCCCCGAGCGCCGGCCCCTCTGATCCGCTTCCAGACTCCCACTCGCCCTCCGGGAGCGGCGAGTCAGCCTGCACCGAGCCCGATTTAGCCGCCGCCACCACCACCGCGGGAGCAGGGGCGGCGTGGGGGAGGGGGGCCGCTGCTGTGCCTCTCCAGGCCTGGCTTTCAAAGGCTCTCTCCATCAAAGGGTAGCTGACAACCTGAAAGCCACTGAGTGGGGGGGGGTAATAACAGTGAGAGAGAGAAAGAGAGAGAGAAAGTGTGTAAGGGAGGTAGAGAGAGACACTGGCAGAGAAAGAGACAGACAGGGGGGGAGAGAGAGAGAGAGAGAGAGAGAGAGAGAGAGAGAGAGAGGCATGTTGGCATCCTCCACGCCAAGGGAGAAAGCACAGTCCTGCTACCTTGCAGACTATGAATACAAGATGATTTTAAAATATATAGCATAATAATATCAGATGATAATGTGTGTTTGAAAGGCCGTTTCTATACTCTTCGTCCATTATCTCTTAGACCACTGATATGGAAACATGTAGTAAATCTACAGCGATGAAGTAGGAACAGACTAGATATATGCATGTTGACGTGACCTACAATGGTGTGTGTATCAGGGTTTCCTTGATGTCCTCCACCCTCTTCAGCAGGCTGGCTGGAGTTGATGAGGAGGAGAGATCAGAGAGTCTGATACCAGCTGATATCTGTAAGACTCTGCCATTTTCACCTGGAAATAGGGGAGGAATTGGTTCGCACTATTAAAAGAGGACCGTCTCGAAATTGACTACAAACTCAAGGCCTGATTCGATTCATTGGTGAGTCTCTGGAATAAGTAAAAAAAAAAAAAAAAAAAAAACATTGTTCATACTGAATGGAGGTACATTTATTGTTGTGCTTCACAGGGTAGAAATTCCTTACCAATGCCTACAGTAATAATCAATATGTACAGTTCTTGACATTTTTCAGATGAGAAATGCTCTCCTACAATGGGTGTATATTTTTACCTTACTGAATTGAGTCTCTTACTGTACAATTGGTAGACAATAACATTGAGATAAAAAGCAGAAAGTGAGCCTATTCACCTATTTGCAGCTTCATCTATAACCTCTGATTAAAGACAAAATACACAAGGAGTGGAATTCCTTAAAAATCCATTAATATTTCATTAAAAATACAGTACATCTCTTAAAAGTATGTAACACTAATGTGTCCATTTTGGCGTCCATTTTGTGTCTCACCTGTTGTCTTCTCCCCCTCCTCAGTCTGCAGTTGCACGTCCACGGAAAATGGAGACTCTTGGAAGACCTCCAACACGTCCCCTCCCTCAATCACAATCTTCGAGGCGCCACCTGTGGTCGTATACAAACAGGTTTTCAATATACAATCAAGGCCATTCAGCTTCTTCTCTGCACTCAAAAGAAACATTTCAATCTCACTGCGAATTGAAAAACTCTACACTCGCTAAAAAGCCTTGATCACGACCTAGAATGACACAAGTCAGCACACTGAAGGAAATCTGAGTCTCTCTCTGTCTCCTCAATAGGCGAGCTGATTAGCATACGCAGCAGCAGATAACATTTGAGCCCTGTTGAAGCCTTGTCAGGTCCCACCTCATGAATAGATGATTTCCTAGTGATTAGCATTAGCCTGCATAGAGCACGTCTTCATTGACAAAAGGTGTCATGTCATGTCATGTCGTGTCATGTCATGGTACGTAGTCATCATGTCCCGTCATGTTATGTAAATCATGTACCGCCCATCAAAATCACACCAAAAAAAAAAGAAAAAGAAAAAAAGAGAATAATTATGAATTTCATATTCGTAATCAACCTGCCAATCTCCCAACCAGACAAATCAGTGTAAAGCCAGTAAGGTAGAAACTATAGTAGGAGGGTATTCAGTATAAAGACAGTTAGGTAGAAGACTATAGTAGGAGGGTATTCAGTGTAAAGCCAGTCAGGTAGGAGGGTATTCAGTGTAAAGACAGTCAGGTAGAAGACTATAGTAGGAGGGTATTCAGTATAAAGACAGTCAGGTAGAAGACTATAGTAGGAGGGTATTCAGTATAAAGACAGTTAGGTAGAAGACTATAGTAGGAGGGTATTCAGTGTAAAGACCGTCAGGTAGGAGGGTATTCAGTGTAAAGACAGTCAGGTAGAAGACTATAGTAGGAGGGTATTCAGTGTAAAGACAGTCAGGTAGGAGGGTATTTAGTGTAAAGACAGTAAGGTAGAAGACTATCATAGTAAGGGATGGCTAACACTCTTTTTGTTCATTGCTCTCCTCATTAGGCCTGCCAACACGTCTCTCCTAACCAGTGCCAAGGACCGGGCGCCTAGGCATGTCCACACATTAGCATTCAACGCCAGACACGGCCAGGTGCAGAGTACACGTTAGACTCATCATCGCAGATGATCACCTCCGAGGTGGGAATGAAAACAATGGGGCGGAAATGAGAGGCCAATCAATAATGTGGGAGTGACGGCTCCTCGCTGACAGACGGGGGGGCATTACTAGAGAGAGCCAACAGATGCCGCGGCCGTCTGAATCCTAATCCCAGCAATTTACACCCCTGTCAGGTTTGAGCTGGTTGGAATGAATCAGGAGGAGCTTTGAAACGGCTAACCCCCATTCCCACACAGCTATACACAGACGCGTGCGCGTGCACACGCACACACACACGCGCACACACATGCGTACAGGAAATCCTTCAATTGGAGTGATGCACAGCCTCCCACTCATACCAACACCGCCATGAACAATCTGGCAGAGAGACATCCAGCCTGCCTCAACCCCAGAGATCAGTGCCTGCTTCACCTCTCCCCTCACCCCCATCCATCCAACCCCCTCTCCCCTAACCCCCATCCATCCATCCATCCCCCTCTCCCCTAACCCCCATCCCTCCCCCTCACCTGTGGATGTGTATGGCAAGGCCTATGGAATGTGTTACAACCCTACTCTCCCCTTGGCCCCCGCTACCAGCAGGCACACTTTCATCCCTCCCCAAGGACCATCAATAATGCACCATGAAGCCCCCTGACACACACACAGACACACACTCACACAGACACACACACACACACACACATTGTCCCCCTACCCCCTTCCCGTGTGATTTATACGCGGGCCCTCTAAGGGGCTCCCTCTATCTGAATCCATTATCATGCAGGCACATCAGCAGACATCAATACATGACAGACGGGGGTCCGGGGGTCACAGCCCCCGGCGTCAGTGCCCCGACAGAGTCCCCCACGGGAGGGCGGACAACAAACAACCTGTCCCTGCTTAATATTTCACCACCTCCGCCAGTCAGTCAGCTGGAGAGAAAAGCAAAGACTTAACGAGACGTACAGTAGGCTTGTGTATTGACAGCTCAGGCTACAGTCAAGACTTGGCTCCTGATGATGCTAACTAGATGCATGAATCAGCCCATTGACAGTCCAGGTGTGCCTTGTAACAATGCTAACTAGATACCTGTATTGAAAATATTATAGTCCAGATTTGACTCACTTCAACTTGACACCTGTATTGATTCTTTACAGTTTAACTTGGGGTTGAACAAATAGATCAAGTCTAAAATCCATGACAATTCAGAAAGCACATTGAAATTACAAGTCGAGAACTGAAAAATGCCAATTTAGAATCGGAATTTCAATTCACTTGTCAAAGTTACATTGAAATTAAATTGATTCCTGCAGGAGATACTGTTTTGAGGAAACATTGTGGAGTGTTGTAATTTGTGATTCAGATCTCTGATCATCTCTGGTTATTGTGGGTCCAAACAGTTTGCATGTGTCACTGAGAGAAAACAGAAATTAAGACATAACAATGAATGATACACAATCTAGTGGTCCTCAAAAAAAAAAGGTTTAATGGTTGAAAAAATGGTTGCCGTGCATGCTGGCTGTGACATTGCCATGACAACAGCCAATGTCCCAGGATTTTTGTTATGCCAAGGCGTAGTAGAGTGGGTCATAATTCAAGGCTGCCTGAAATGCAGCCAATATCAATTACTGCACAGTACAAGTAGCGGTGGGAGAGGCTGTATTATGTACTGAGACAAGGGAGCTTGGAGTACGTCTGTTTTTTTGCTTTAACTCCTTCGTGGCTGTCCATCTTCAGCTGGTAAGACAATGAGTGTTGAGCATGGCTGACCGTAGAAAGAATTCCCTCCCGCATGCTCCCGTTACGCTCTTTTGCTCACTCTCTCTGTATGCCCAAAAGCCCAGCGCAAAGGGAACGGGTGTTTTCTTAGCTCACCATCGGTGTACTTCTCACTCCGATCTGACGAGATCTGGGGCGTAACAAAGGGTGGACTTGTTTTTTGCACGGATCTGGGCGAGCTCTCGTGACATGAAAAATGATTGTAATTGTTTGCAATGTAATCATCCGAATAAAGGCAGACAATTGACTGCTCTGTTTCCCCCCCCGCTAAAAAACTGGAATTGGTTCACTTGTGATTCCTTTAGTGTAACGTAGGCTTCTGCACAGGCCTCTGGCTCCCTGTTCCATGTGTACGTGGCTTGGCACATAATTATTAGAAATTCTGGCCTGTAAGCTGACTCAAACCCAAGTATGGGGACTTTTGCGTAATGTATGCGTATTGTGCAGCGATTCCTCAAAATGCTTTGAATTCATCCGCATCTTAACGTCCATTTCAGAACCATGGATAACCATGGATGGGTGTCATTAGATTAGGCAGGGTATGACAGCTGCGTAAAGTTTGGTGATTACAGGCAAGTCTAGTTTTGGAAAATCCCTATCAGTTCTGTAGCCCATTAGGCCTAGGCTACTTATTTTATTATAATTCCTTGCATTGAGTAGCCTACACAGCCTTCACTGAAACAATTCATGGGTAGGTTCAGACCATGTGTAGCCAAAGTAAAATAATCAAAAGGTTCATTGAAACAACTGAACACTTGCTCGATCTGAGTCTTGTGTGCGGCAGACTCTGCTCTCTCAAAGTGACATAATGTATGTGCCCTTGATATGGCACTAAATTGACGCAGGATTGTGGGTTTTTGTCCAGTGTTGTGGCTTGGTATCCAACGAAAAACATACTTAAAAATATGGAAGTATTTTGTATGTGGTATTTTGTATATGTACTAAATACATATACAAAATATGCACCTCCCAATTTACGCTCTAACCCAAAATGACTAAACTCCTCCCAACCAGGAGCCTGCATTTAAACCAAGTTAGATTTATTTAAAAAAAAAAAAAAAACTAAACATTTTGGCCTGTTTAATTTCACTGGCGTCAGCAATTGGGTGGGCGTTGATCTGTCTGTGTGTGTGCATACTGTTGATCAGCAGAAGACTGGACTGCAGATCATAACCATGTCCTAGCAGTGAGACCGTAGTTGCTCTGCTATCTACTTGTATCGCATGTTTCAATCATTATCATATGTTTTAATCAATACTTGTTGTAGGAGGAGGGTCAATGTATTTTTTTCATACGTTCAGGGAGGGCTATATTAAAAAAAATATATTTTGCTTAGGGGAGGGTCGTCAATGTTGCTATTTTCGAGGTCTGATTCCCTCCATGTACCCCCCTATCATAAATCAGTCTGTTAGAGTAGACGTTGTGGCAGACAGGCCACGGAGACTCACCCAGCGGCCTCCCATTAGTCCACACGCCGCCATAGATGACTCCGGAGCAGTGGATCATGGTCCCTTCGCCGTTGAAGACATTATTGCGCCATTGGCCCTGTTCAATGATATGCAGCACATTAAAATGAACATACGTAAAGAGAGTATATTGTTTCAGGGTTTTGTAAATATTCTATTACTCAATAATTACTGTATGTATTCTAATTTAGGGATAATTATGTGAGACTGTCAGATATTTAAGGGTATTTTCACACTTTGTCAGCAGAGGGAGGGTGGGTGTGTGTGCCATGTGCAAGTGTGTGCAGGAGAAGTGGAGAAAGAGAGAAAGGTAAAGCGAGAGAGAGAAAGGAAAAGAGAAAGAGAGTGTCAAAGTCAAACAAATTCAAGGGGATCAATGCGTAGACTTTGCCTAGCATATCCAAGGGAGCCCCAGACTCAAAGCTCTCGAGCAGTACTTCAAAGTGGTGACACGTCCATTAGAATTTATAATTCTGATCGCATCGACAGGCCTAGGGCTAAGGCACAGGCGAAGAAATGTGCAAAGGAAAACTAGGCCACTGAGAGAAAGAGAAAGAGAGAGAGAGAGAAAGAGAGAAGGGGGGAGGGAGGGAGGAAGGGCAGGTGGCAGAGAGAGTGAGGGAGAGAGAGAGAGAGAGCGGGAAAGATAGATAGAGAGAGAGAGAGAGAGAGCGTTATTGGGGGTCTGAATGGAAAGCTGCTGTTTTCATAGCTTTGCCCAGCACCAATGATGTTAATATGTTGATTGTATGTATACTGTAATTCAGCCTTTAGGCTGCAAACATAATCTGAGTCATGCACATCATAACATTGAGTTTCGTGAGCCCTTGCGATAAAGTTGTGTGGCAATACAACACTGTACTGTACTTGGAAAGTGATTTAAGAGAAAAACACTTAACACCATGGCTGACCAAGACGAACAACAGTGAATATTGTTCCTCAACCATCATACCAAAAGAACATGTTTTCTTTGACAACATACTGTATTTCTCCAAGGTATTTCCATGCCTTTAATATAATGTATCTATATCAGTTTTGCGGTATTCATCCCAACAGTGAAAACAGGATCAGCACACTAGATATTCATAATAATCAATAATCTGGTTTGTAATTTTAGAGGTGAAATCTATCGAATGCATGGCTTAATCTGCTTAGGCAGCGCCTCTCTCTACCCTGCCAACATTGGGTTGAGGGGAGTTTTGTGCTAGCTTAGCGCAGCTGTCAGAAGACTGCTCTGTGAGTAATCAATACTTGTCTTTCCTGGGCCTCTACCCCCTGCTCCCCATAGCCACAGCATGCCAGTTTAAAATCAATAAGTCCTGCAACTGATTATCGAGTTCAAGTTCAGGTCACCAAGGAGAGAAGTCTCTGTTCATTTCGATATGAACTGGATATAATATAGAGGGGTCTGATGAGGGTAAATATCCAACAATTACTGTACTGCTTTACTTACTGTGAGAGTATAAGGTGGCCATTGGTAAGGCACACAGTTTTTTGCGCTTGTCAACTGGCTATTATTTTACGTCATAGGCATTTTGATAGCTCTTGACTCTGTACTGTAGTGAAGCTTGTAGACTGCATTATGATGTTTGTACAGTACATCTGTTCCCAGTAAGCTCCCTAATAAAATATTTAACCCGATTATGTGCCTCTGCATGCTTCATTCAAGTGTGTGTGTATGTACATTAGACTACTTCTCATGGAGAAATCGGGTATCAGGTTTGTTTTTCTTTCTCAAAAGAAACTGTTGATACAACTCGATGAGACTGCTCATAAGTACATCTCCAATAGTGTATCACTTTCAGTAGTGGTAGGGCTGAACAGCAGTACCACTTGTACAGAACATAGGGCTCATGCCAGAACTACAGTGCCCGGTATAAGTAATGGAACAATGAGGCATGTTTTCTTCTTTTGTCTGTATACTCAAAAAGTTTGGATTTTAAATCAAACAATTACTATGAGGTTAAAGTAGAGATTCTCAGCTTTTATTTGATGGTATTTGTGTACATATTGGTTTGCCATTTAGTCACACTTTTAAAGGCACCAAAAATAATTAATATACAGACAGATTCATATAATGTCTAAATTAAGAATTTATGTTTCATATTTGGTTGACAATCCTGTGCATGCAACAACTGCCTGAAGTCTGCAACCCATTGACCCCACCAGACTCTGGGTATCCTGTTGTTTGTTTTGAGGTGTTTTTGCCTAAAATCTTATCATCAAGAAAATTAAATGTTGGATTTAAGTCTGAAGATTGACTTCAATGGGTGGCCAGTGAATAACTTTCCACTTTCTCCTCCCTAGTTGCTATGGCAGTAGGTTTTGGGTCATTGTCTTACTGTATGATGAAGCGCCATCCAATGATTTTGAAGGCATTTGCTTGTACTCGAGCAGACAATATGTTTCTGTACAATTCAGAATACATTCTGCTGCTGCAGTCAGCAGTAACATCTTCAATTAAGACAAGTTACCCAGTTCTTGTGGCAGCTATACATGCCCAAACCATAACACCTCCTCCACCATGTTTCACAGATGAGGTGGTAAGCTGTAAATCTTGGGCAGATCCTTTTTTCTCCAAACTTTCCACTTGCAATCACTCTGGTACATGATAATATTAATCTTATCTGTCCACAATACCTTTTTCAAAACCTCTGTAGGCTTTGTACATATTTTTTACCTGACCATCCTCCTAATTTATTAATTAACTAATTTACGTATTCTTTATTAGTTAACTAATTGACGTATTCTGCAGATGGTAGTCTCTGACATATCCTGGAGAGTGTATCTTGGAGAGTGTTTCTCGTCTTGTTTTGGTGTTTTTTCTTAATCAATGTGAGCATTCTTCAGTTGTTCACTGTAGAAGTCTTCCTTGGTCTACCAGCCTGGTTATGATTGCTGAGCTCCCTAGTGCTTTTTTTATTTAATTTAATTATGTTCTAAACTGTTGATTTTGGCAAGCTTAACACTTTAACTATGTTTCTGATAGTTTCTTTCATTCTTTCTTAGTTTCTTCCTTTCTTTTTTTTTCAGCCTAATGACTTCCTTGACTTTCATTGGCACCTCTTTGGTCCTCATGTTGACAGACACCAATAGCAGAACTCTAAAGGAAAACGCAAAGCCTAGAATCTATACTAGACATTGACAGCTCACCTGACTTACCAGAAACACCTGTCAAGCCAATTGTTCCATTACTTTTGGTGCCCTGAAATAAGGGACTATGTATAAAAAGTGTTGTCATTTCTAAATGGTGAAACCAATATGTACACAAACATTGTCAAATAAAAGCTGTCTCTACTTTAACATCATAGTTATTGTTTGATTTCAAGTATAGATAGTATAGTATAGATTAAAAAAATAAAATGGCACTGTATACACTCACTGAACACTTTATTAGGAACACTATGCTAATACTGGGTAGGGCTTCCCTTTGCTCTCAAAACAGCCTCAATTCTTTGTGGCATTGATTCCACAAGATGTTGGAAACATTCCTTTGAGATTCTGGTCCATGATGACATGATTGCATCACGCAATTCCTGCAGATTGTTCAGGTGCACTTTCAAGCTGTGAATCTCCCGTTCTACCACATCCCAAAGGTGTTCTATTGGATTCAGATCCGGTGACTGGGAAGGCTACTGAAGAACACTGAACTCATTGTCATATTCATGAAACCAGTTTGAGATGACTTTTGCTTTGTGACATGGTGCATTATCATGTTGGAAGTAGCCATTAGAAGATGGGTAAATTGTGGCCATGAAGAGATGCACATGGTCAACAACAATACCCAAATAGGCTGTGGCATTCAAGCGATGATTGATTGGTATTAACGGGCTCAAACTGTGCCAAGAAAACATTCCCCACACCATTACACCACCTACACCATGAGAAGATGTACAGGTGTTCCTAATAAATTGTTACGTGAGTGTACATCACATTGAAAGAACCATAGTGTTTCAGAAGCTGTGTATGTGGTTGTTTATAGAGAACAATATGATACTACAGTAGGCCAATGGTATGCAAGAGGCAAGTTATTTTTTTGCTCATGGTGCTCTGTATTCCTCGCGTTGAAATGCAGTACAAATGTAACTACTGTACACAGGAAAAAATACTGAAAATAACAAAAATTTTACTAAATCTATATGGAATCAAGATACTGTCTATGTTACCATTGCAACTATGTTATACCATAAAGGCACAGAGTGGTATTGCACTGCCATGCAATGTGGTCCTCAACAGAAATACAATGGTGACCCCTAGTGGACTATTGGAGGAATAACATTCATTGAGCTGCTGAAAACTGCAATATAAATAGCCAACAAATTCCAAAATAGGCTTCCAGGTGACACTACCATAAAAGACCCATCATATAACGTTGGTAGGTCTACATCAATGTCTGCACAAGGCTACATATAGTCTACATTACAACTGAATCCTCATTTACACTACAGAACTAAAAAGAGCTGAACCGAGCTATACTGGGCTGGCCAGGTTATGCATCCCCCATAGTTGCTGAAACAGTGCTGGAAAGAAACTATCAGAGCCAGCTACATTTACATTACATTTACATTTATGGCATTTAGCAGACGCCTTTATCCAAAGCGACTTACACCAAAACTCAGTATCAGGTGGGCCCTGTAGTGTGTCAGCCTACCTCATACACTGAGCCATCCCCAAAGTGCATCACCCCATGGCCTTGTCTCTGGTCCAGCAGCCACCCTCCCTCGTACTGATCACCATTACTGTACATGAAGGAAAGTCAATCTCACTACGTTTGAAATTAGATTCTTCAAATGCATTCAGTTTAACAAGACTTCAGCCTGCTCGGAACAAATCATTTTGAGGTGCTCTAAACAAATCAACCGTGTGTATTGTGCAACATTCTTGGAACAGTTCCATTAAAGTCCTAAATGAAAATGACAGATCTAATTTACAACGTAAACCAAAGACCTGTAGACAACTTTGTACCTGTAGTGCATTTGGCCTTCACCGTGCCTCTTGTTCTGATGAAAGGACCCCTCATACGTGTGTCTGTCCTTATCCACAAGGAAACCATGGCCTGTATGATAGTGAACATTATGTTTTATGTAATAGCTTAAGCAAGAAAGTATTACATTATTCAATGTATGGGACACATAGCACATTCACACCAAGGGCTTGTAGATATATGATATAATATGATATGATATATATAGATATAATAATGTAGTGGGGAAGTTAAATCACAAATATTAGATTTGTCTTGGCAATACATTTGTCTTTGTAACCAGGTTCTCTTTCTGCCAAACTGGATTCAGTCCCTTTAGAGCTTATCATGAGATATAGTTCTGCTTACCGTCTCTGAGTCCGTAGGAGAATTCTCCCTCGTATCTCTCTCCGTTGCCTTTCTGCAACACTCCACAGCCATGCAGCTCCCCTCCGCTGAACTGGCCAGAGTAGGAGTCACCTGAGAGGGACAGTGGATTATAGAATTGTAAAAGAAAATAATAGAAAAATATTATTATTTCTACTTGGTAGAACTAATTATCTAAAATGTTGTGATGAAAGCATTTCATTATTCTCATATCAATCTATTTAACTGAACTCTGTGGAAAAACAGTAGCCATATACCATTGTGTGATTGAACTGGTAGAGCATGGCGCTAACGATGGGTTTGATTCCCACTGGGACCATATATAGTGAAATGTATGCGCTCATTGCAATGTACGTTAGTCGCTTTGGATAAAAGCTTCAGCTAAATGGCATATATTATTATTATTATCATCATCATCATCATTATTATTATTAACTCATTAGCCTAAGTTCTCATTCATAGATGACCAAGGCCTTGTCCTACCTGTGTTTGACCAGAACCTCAGCCCATGCCCCTCAATCTCCCCATGGGCAAACTCGCCCTCGTAGTAACTTCCATCTTTCATCAAGAGTTTTCCATGGCCTGGATAAGATGATAATTGTATTCAGACTGTGGTGTATTTTCCAAAGAACTGTGCAAAGAGCTTATGCACGATTTGCTAAGCAGGATAGAAAAACAGAAAACATAGGATACTGAATCTTTGGTGGGGACTGCTAGCTTTGGAGGACAACATTTTCTTATCTTGTCTTATCTTACTCAGAGTCTGGCCTAAAACAGGTTTAAGATGCAGCTCTGTTTTGTAACTTCCTCCATAGAAAATGTGGATGTTATTGAACTTATTTGTTATGGAAATTGGTTGCAAAATTGGACGCACCATGTTTCTTTCCCATATCCCACTGTCCCTCATAGCGAAAGAAGGCATTTGGATAGACGTACACGCCAAAACCTGAAAGGAATACCTGCTTGGTAATACCATACTCAACACTGCAACAAAATACTCTGCTTGAAAAAGTGTGAAGTGAAGTCATTCCTAGTGGTAAAGCAATCATAACATCAGTGCAGTGTGGAGTTACCGTTTCGAGTGAGCTTTTTTACTTCTCCGACATAGAACCGAGAGTTTCTGGTTTGTTTTTTGACAGCAGCCATCTTGCTTGGAATGCGTCCTTAGCAACCAGAGGTGTGGTCGCTAGGAACAAGCTCTGCCCAAAATCAACCTTCAAAATAAAAGTTGCCCAAGTTAAACTTTCGAAGCATTTAGAAATAGTAAATACAAATAAAGGAACCACAAATTATATTTAACTTGTCTCTGGAAATAAACATTTAATCCTCTCTGTGTTCTCACTGTATTAGGATTTGTAATTCTTCTAATATCCTAATGAAACCCTGATGAAAGACTGTTGGACTGCATAGGGCATTGTACAGAAATAATATAATGGACTGTACAGAAATATGTTTTGATTATTATAACTCATCTCTGCTACCAGTCTACTCGACAACACTTGTAGAATTTAGATCAGGTGAGTTTGAGTCTAAAGTGGTGTCTTACTAAATGTTGCTAGCATTTTACTGAGGCCATACATCTCAAATTGCCTTATCTGAACTGCATAGGGCACCTATAACGGACTGTACATAAATATGTTTTGATTATTTCAACTCATCTCCATGAGCAGTGTCATACAAATGGTTGCTAGCAATTTACTGGGGCCAACCAGTTCACATCGATCTGGACTGCTGGTTGGAATGGAGCCAGTGGCTTGGATGGAGCTGCTGGTTTGGATGTAAAAGTATTTAAGAATTATAATAAACTAAACTAACCATGAAAAATCAAACTCTCTGCATTCTCTTAAATGAAAATTGGATAGACAGAGATGAACACTACATTTAATAGAAGGTGAAACAGTACTGAAAAAAAAAACAAATGCACAAAACAGTACTAACCTTGTTGAGATAACCTCGGAGCTCGTGTTGTATCTGGAACTGCAGGAACTGGATGGCTTCTGGGCGTGTTAGTTGGATACAGCACTCGGTACAAAGCCTGCCAGATCTAGTCAGCCAAAACTGGCATTCCATGATCATGGCTGAGATGCACCTTGTCCTTACACCAGAGAAGTCTCGGGGGAAGAGACGTGGGTCACTGAAAGAGAGGAGAGAGAGAGAGAGAGAGAGAGAGAGAGAGAGAGAGAGAGAGAGAGAGAGAGAGAGAGAGGTCCTAGAGGAGGAGCCCCAGATGTGACAACCTTTGGGATTCTTTTACACTTGCCATCACTCTGGTACATGTTAATCTTCATCTCATCTGTACACAATACTTTTTTCTTCCAGAACTCTGCATGCTCTTTTACTTAGTACAGTACAGTAGCAAACTGTTAGGACCAACAGTGGCAGAGTAGTAACAGAATCAGTAAACAGTTTTTTTACATTTATGGCATTTAGCAGACGCCTAAAAAAAAAGCGACTTACAACAATACATTTGTTTAAGTAAGTGAATCATCTATCCAACAGTCATCATAAGACAAAGTAATCAATGCTCACACCAGGGGCCATCGGTAGTCGTAATGCCAGTAGGCTAATTTGTGGCCACTGCATCCATGTAGAGGCGGCGGTGCCAGGCGGGCAGCCGAGGTGGACGAGCGGAGTGATCTTGCAGGGGTTTGGGGGCTAACCATTGCTTGCAAGTAGGGAGGGGCTGTTCCCTTTGCCGCCCGGTAGGCAAGCACCTGGGTCATGAATCTGATGCGAGCTGCTACCGGGGGCCAGTGGAGGGTGCGGAGGAGGGGCGTGACATGGGAGAATTTGGGGAGATTGAACACCAGATGAGCGGCAGCGTTCTGGATGAGCTGCAGAGGCCTGATGGAGGAGGCGGGGAGTCCGGCCAAGAGTGCGTTGCAGTAGTCAAGGTGAGAGATTACAAGTGCTTGGACTAAAAGTTGTGGAATGGATGTATCCTTCTGATGTTGTAGAGGAAGAATCTACAGGAGCGTGCTGTCGCTGTGATGCTTCGCCACACAGGATAAGCGGTTGTCAAGGATCACCCCAAGGTTCTTGGCTGTATGGGAGGAGGTCACAGTAGAGTTCTATACTGTCAGGATAGAAAGTCAACAGACAGACAGACAGACAGACAGACAGATGCACGCACGCACAGACAGACAGACAGACAGACAGACAGACAGACAGACAGACAGACAGACAGACAGACAGACAGACAGACAGACAGACAGACAGACAGACGCACGCACGCACGCACGCACGCACGCACGCACGCACGCACGCACACAGACAGACAGACAGACAGACAGACAGACAGACAGACAGACAGGTACTAGGTACATTACAGTAGCAAACTGTTAGTAGCAACAGTAGCAACAGAATCAGTAAACTGGAAAGACAACACAGACAGACAGACAGACACACTCCACACAGACGGACAGACAGACAGACAGACAGACAGACAGACAGACTTGAAAACGTTCCCTGTACATAATGCAAACATACCAAAGGGGTGGCAGGTAGCCTGGAGATTAAAGAGGCCAGCCAGCAATCGGAAGGTTGCTGGTTCGATCCCCGCTCCAGGAGGGATCTGGATGTGAGCTGGTGACTGGAGGGTTGCTGGCATCATATCCAGGTCCCTACCACTGCCGTTGTGCCCTTGAGCAAGGCACTTAATCCCGAATTGCTCCAGGGGCTGACTTGGCTGACCCTGTGCCCAGAGCCCAGCGCTCTGTTCTCCCTGGGGGGGTGTGCATGTGTGTTGTCTCAGAGGGGGGGTGTGCAAAAACACCCATTCTAACAATTGATGTGAATTGATTGCATGGCAAATAATAATAATGCAACATCCACCACATTAGAACATTTAGGGCCAGTTTGGACACAGATTAAGTGTAGTCCTGGACTATTTTCAATAGAAACCCTCTATTAAAGATGCATTTTAGTCAAGGTTTAGGCTTCGTCTGTGTCTGAGAAACCAGCCCCTACAGGTTCATATGGTACTCTCAATCAACATGGAGGCTTTCCAGGAACACTCATTGGGTGCAAAGTGGCCTCTCCTTGTATCAGGGGAGGCTGGTGGAGGTAGAAATTGGAGGACGGGCTCATTGTAATGCATGGAATGGAATGATACAATGCATTACAATGAGCCCATCCTCCCATTTCTACCTCCACCAGCCGCCCCTGGTGTGTTACTCCCCTGGTGTGGGTCATACTATAGGTATAGGTGAGGTTTGTAGGTCCGGGGTCAGAGGTCAGAGATAAGGTCATAGGGACTGCCTTGTCTGGGACAGGAAGTCATGCACAATACCCTTGAGACTGGGGCAGGTCACCTGACTCAGGGAAAGAGGAAGTAGTTAGGCCCAGTCCAGAAATAACCCCCTAGCCCCAACCATCTAGGCTGTTACTATACCACAAGTGTTTTGATACCATTCCTTATTCCATTTCATGCATTACAATGAGCCTGTCCTCCGATTTCTGCCTCTACCAGACTCCCTTGTACTGTACTGTACATAATTCAATACAGAGTGTGGTGTCTTCAGATCAACCATGAAGCCTGAGCCTCCCACTCTGTTTTTACTGTGTGTGTGTGTGTGTGTGTGTGTGTGTGTGTATGTGTGTGTGTGTGTATGCGTGCGTGTGCGTGTGCGTGTCTTACTGCCATCCTTTAACCTTGTGTCCAGGGGGAAGGCATGCAGCAGCTGAAGAGCCTACAGTTCATATAAGTCATATGTACATGTAAAGAAAAATGTAAATGTAAGTCCTACTATGTGTGATTTGGTGTTCTTGTTTCATCCTTTAAAGACATCAATACTATAGTGTGTTAAACTGAGGTAATATATTTATGATCTAAAAGTCTAGGATTTTCCAGTATTCAACAGTTCTTATAAACCATCTATCCAGCCACTGCAGATTTCCACCAAATGGTTCAGTAAAGTTTATTGTGGTTAGATTAAATTGAGGTTGAATATATTGTGGGTCATGAAAAGCAGTCAAAGTAATGTGTATATTTAATTGTGAAAAGTAGGCACTAAGGCCTGAAGGTGTATTTTGTGTGAAAGAGATTTTGTGTGAAAGTTTATTTAGATGTGTGTTGCATTAATTAATTGAAAATGTGTCAAGAGTTTTCAAAATTGTGCATTTTTCATGATGCATTTTGAGTTAGGTATTATGTTGAACAATGAGCAATGTCTTCGATATACAAATGTGTTTTGCAGCCATACACAGCTGTCTTGCCAGTGGAGAGTGGGCCCTTGTGCCGCAAAGAGAAAGCGGATTGTCAACAGGTTTCATGCTGCTACAGCAGTATTCTCCCCAATCCCCATCATTATTCATCAGTTGATGAAGTCAAAAATATGTACACACTTTCTCAAGCCAATGCAATAGACCTATATAACCTACAACATATTTCTAATCACGGAAGCAGACAGTCCAGTGGTAAGCAAAGTATTCCAAGTATTGGAAAGAGGAAGCATTTTGTCTTCTTTTACCTCTATACTCCAACACTTTGGATTTGAAATCAAACAATTGCTATGGGGTCAAAGTAGAGACTCAGCCTTAATTCAATGTTTTTTTCTTTCAGATTGGTGTCACCATTTAGAAAGTATAACATTTTTAAACATGTCACGGTTTTAGAGTGCACCCTTGTAAACTCCACCCAATGCAGGATTTAGATTTCTCTAGCACACAACCCAAACACAGAAGACCCGGACAGTTATGTCATGCACACTCACTACTTTATTACATAATTTAATAAAGTATCAACACTGGACCCACCTCTTTTCACCACCCGCCCCACAGCACTGCCCCTACTCCTCCCAGGCTTAGCCTGACTAAGCTGGCCTAGTAGAGCATCCCCCACAGGTAGGTTTACCCTCCCGATTAAGTCTCACTGCAAACCATGCAAAGAATCACTGCACACTAATACCGGTAAGCCACTGCAAATCTCACTCCAACACTGCAACTCAATGGTGAAAAGGCACTACAATCACTTGTGAAGCATCTAATGTCACCCCTTAATATCAGACCCCCCTGTGGCCCCACTCTACTCTCCAGCCCCTCTAAAGGGACATTTAGTCAGGCCTACTGTGAGGATAATGGAGAGGGGGGAGGGACAGACAAGACAACATAAAATAAAGAGGATGGGGACAGGTTCTCGATTCCCAGGGCCCAACAAGAACCATATCCCCAAAAGACAATAGTCTCTAGTCAGGTTTCAGCACACTCCTGCCTCTGGTCTTGTACGAGAGTCCGATTGTCCCACTTCTGCTCCCTTCAGTGCTCCTACCAGGTGACTTCCTCCTCCAACGCTGACCTTGAGACCTGTGCCAACAATGGTGGCTTTCAATGTAGGCAAGCAGCAAGACTCAGTAGGGAAATACAGGCACATTCACAGGCAAAATCACGTTCCTTACTGGGTGGAGCTAAGGCTCTGTGTAGTGCGTTCATCAGGGTCTTTGTCTCCTCTGCCCACTGCAACGTGCTCCTGGCTCCCCTGTTTGGTACAGCCTGCTTACTCACACAGTAGGGATGGGTCGGTCCACAGGTCTCAGTCGGTGAAACACAAAACAAACAGACATACAAAGGGGATTTTGTAGAGGGACTGCTCCCTTCTATCAAATTTTCAGGGTCCAGGTTCTTTTACACTTGCCATCACTCTGGTAAGTGTGCAATAATGGCTTCCTTGACTTGTAGTTACACCTCTTTGGTCTTCATGTTGACAGACACCAATAGCAGACTTCAAAGGAAAACATAAAGCTCAGTGTGGTCCTACTGTGGCTCAGTTGGTAGAGCATGGCGCTAACAATGCTTAGGTTGTGGGTTTGATTCCTGCTGGGACCATATATACTGAAATGTATGCACTCACTGCAATGTAAGTCGCTTTGAATAAAAGTGTCAGCTAAATGGCATCTATATATAGACATCGACAGCTCTGGGGGTTAGGGGTCAGGGGAACTGTCACATGTTCTCCAATGGTAACTATTGACCTTGCTAGTGGGTCTAGAACACACCCACGGTGTCACATGTGCAGGTTAGTGACAACATGTACAGTAGTTGGAATGTTCTGTGCATGTGGCCCCAACCAGCCACTTAGGGTGTCATTCCAATACAACAGGAATGATAATTTTAAAGGTTCTACGATACCTTTTTAGTGAGACGTTGACACCAGAGCACATGATGGTAGACACTAGGTAAAGGGGGCGGGACAACAAACTCATAGTGACAGAAAAAGACTGGCACCTCTGAAAGGCAGTGCTCTATTCACTGCCCTAGGGCAATGAGGGTCCACGAGTCTGGTCCTCCAACACCACTCCCAGCAGACTGTTTTGGTCCACCATCCAAGGATGGTCCAAATCATACCCTGCTTAGCTTCCCTGACAAGCCAGCAGGGTGGTGTGGCTGTTAGCTTCAATCACAGGTTCTGCTAGAAAATTTATATAAAGTATAAATTTGTAAACAGTAGAAAATAATGCTTGTTTATTTAAACCTGATTTGATCTGTAAAAGGACACACAATTACAGCAAATAATCTGGTTAAACTCAAATATCAATCAATATTCTCATCAATGATATTATCAAAGATGGAAAAATTATGTCACATAATGTAAACAACTTGGATATGGGACTGTAATGCTCAATCCAAAATTACAGTCAACTGGTTGCAGCCTTACCACAAAATTGGAAGAGGAACATTGGAAAAGTTTGTCTGCCTCATACTAAAAATCACAAATTGCTGAAAAAGATTAGTATAAATAGATCAGTATACCAATTCAATTTAAGGTCAAAAACACGGACCGCTGTGCCATGAGATTACTGGGTAGAGATATTTTACATTACTATCCCAAGACATCAGGTTCATGAATCAATATATAAAACAACAATTTACTCATCATTTAGTTTTTTTCAATTTAAATTACTGTATAAAATGATTGCAACCAAAAGAATTGCTCACCCTATGGGACATTGAACAATCGGCATATGCAGATTTTGTAGTGACGAAACCGAAGCAATAGAACATGTGTTTTAATATTGCCCCTAGGTGTCTAACTTGGTCTAAGGTTCAGGAATGGCTGGCAAAAAAACTATATGACTATATAACTATAATGATATGATCTAAAAATAACCCTACAAAAAGCACTATTGAGTAACTTAGTATCTGACGGATACATAATCAATGTAATTATACTCTAAGCAAAAAGATTAATTTTTAGCTTAAAATTGGTGCAGGTTCTTTGAGTTTAATATTTCACGAGCTACGTGAGACATCACAGCACAATTGAAAAATATATGGCACATGGAAACCAAGACAGGGTGGTATATCGAGAGAGGTGAATGGGCTGGGAACAGCTGAGGGGTGGAATTAAAAAGTTGAGATACATTACACTAATTTTACACTGGATAGCAGGGGTTAGCAGAATTGCATTAAATGCGCTTACAGAAGAAAACATTTTCTGTTCCTCAGATCGTGCAAATGAGATGATGTTCAACTTCTCAGTCAACTTACCCGGTAAAATTAGTCTTAAAATAAATAAAAAATCAAGACAGCTGGTTCACACATATGTAAAAACATCCATCACATGTTCAAAGGGGCAGAGGCTTAAAAGCAGCCAAGTGTAACATGATTGTACTGGCTATGACAGAGAGTTTTGTGTGATCGTCCTGCCCCCAGCCTCCCCCTGCTCAGTCACTCTGTCTGTAGCCTTCCTACGTTGGGTTTGATAAGTCCATTGTATACTTGTATGTTGTGGTCGTTTTACACCAGGCAGGGAGCTATCCAGAGCTGAACCACCCAATTACGCCAAGCTCAATTTATAACCATGTTCATGATAAATGGTTAAACTGATGTGAGTGTTCTGACTGAACTTTTAAAACTTGTAACACAAAACTCAAAATGTATCATGAAAAATGCACCATTTTCAAAACTCTTAACATATTTTCATTTGATTGAATACAACACACACCTTAGTGAAACAGATAGATAGAGTAAAGTCAATTATAGTACTGGTCACACAATGCAAAAGGTGGCCTTGTTAGATTTAGCAAGGAGCAAAGATGGCTTATACACAAAACGGTAACCCAATACTACAGTATTTACGCAACTAGTGCTGAAAACATATTTTCACAATATCTGAGGATTTCATTAATGGTATGCGTAGGCCTGAGAATAATTGAACATTAAATGACCTGGGGTCAGTTTCCCAAAAGCTTCATAGCTGAAGTAGTACTTAATTTCTCCTGACAACCCAGCTGCAAAGCTGCAAGAGAATAACAATTGTTAAATCAATGTCTGCAGGTCAATCTTCTGTGCATGAAATATGTTAAATTAAGAACTTTGTTGGTCGAGGAAAGACATGGGCCTGGATCGTCAAAATAAATAAAGTACAAATGATCATGTCTCAGCCTGGCTGGCACCTTGCCCTGGAATCCCACCCCTGCTACTTTGCATTTCTGAATCATAAATAAGGAGCCGGAATTCCTTATACACATGATGGTACACCAGTACTGCAGTATGGTTAACTTCATGTCACAATGTCTGAAGAATGATTCAATGGTATGTGTAAGCCAAAGGATAATTGGAACTGAACAGGTAATTGGAAGAACTAAGACAGGTTATGTTACAAGTTTTCAATCAGTTGTGAGTTTTGAAAGCTGAGCACATACTGTACATCTGATGTTAGTGTCAAAGTGACTAAAAAAAAAGACGGATGCACTTTTTTGGTGGGAGTGAGTGTAACGAAGACTTGCAACCGGAACCCGCAGTCAGCTTTGGGGCAATTTTGCAAAAGTGATTTTAGTTTGCTATGGCCTTACCTTAACCAATCAAAGTGAATGCCTTCACAGTGAACCACAACATAAGTCAAAGTACCACATAGCTGCTAGTGCTTGGTTGTGTTTTGTTTTTGTTTTTTGAAGGTAGAGCTTTGTGGAAACGTGCAGATTTCAGTAAGAGTACCATGGTTACGATGGCCTGACGTTGTACTATCCTTTTTGCCTACACGTTTTTGTGTGTGTGTGTGTGTGCGTGCGTGCGCATGTGTGTGTGTGTGTGTGTGTGTGTGTGTGTGTGTGTGTGTGTGTGTGTGTGTGTGTGTGTGCCTATGTATTGTTTGCTAGGAGACTGCGCTAGATAGGGTGGATGGTGGCTCCTAGCTGCACCCCAGGGGAAATGAATCCCACATTAATGAAACATGATCTTGCTGTTGGAGATTTTAACAGTATGCCGTGATTTGTTCATTCACTGTCCACTTTCTCTTGAGGATTTTCTAAGCTGATGCACCAGAGAATATCACAATCTCTATGCCGCCAATTGCACTGAACATGATTTGCCTATTCTGTCATAATATCAAAGTTTTGTCCATACAGCCTGTTAATAATGTTGGCCATTGCAACTATAGCTGGTACTGTATAGAATTGTCCCTTCTTTTGTAACATTTACAATTGCTTGCAGTGTGGTCTGTGTGTTTGCTGAATGGCTGGTACACCCAGTTTGCCATCAAACTAGAATGTTTCGAGTTTCTAGTAAGGAAGATGGCTAAACTGTGTTAGTGTTGTTACTTTGACTAAAGTGCAGTTCTGCCAATTGGCCATTTCAGTAACCACCAATGTAAAACAGGGCAATCTGTGGTACACACAATGAAAGGAAATAACCTGTTTGTCAGCAAGGTCAGTTCAGGAGGAATACTTCCTCAGGACATTGTTTGTTCCAGATGGAATATCGACTGAATGGACCTTAGAATTTGTTTTTTTACAACTCTGCTAATTTGCAATATTTTTGGGGGGCAACTTTGCTCATGCCCCTCCCTAAAAATTAACAAGCTGTCTCAGTGCATAACATAAGATCATTTGATGTATTTTGACCAGAATTCATTCTTCTTATTTTTTTGTGACCACTGAGCATCTCCCTCACCTGCCCTTGCATGAATCTCCACTTAATCTCTCTCTCTGTCTCGCAGAATATGTCACCAGGGAAACTACAGACGCTTCACTGCAAGGTGCTAACCACTAGTTAACCTCAAAAAGGATGGTCAGGTTACATTTAGCTAAAAGGTACCTAGGTATTATGGACAGATAAGTTATTATCAGAGTGATTTCAAATGGAAAGTATCTGCCCAAGATTTACAGCATACCACCCCGTCTGTGAAACATGGTGGAGGTGGTGTTTGGTTGGGCATGTATAGCTGCCACTAGAACTGTCTAACTTCTTAATTGATGTGTCTTACCTGCTGACAGCAGCAACAGAATGCATTCTGAAGTGTGCAGAAACATATTGTCTGCTCGAGTACCAGCAAATGCATCCAAATGAACATGTATTAATTCCTGATGATAAGATTTAAGGAAACAAGATCTCAAAGCAAACAACAACTGAAGATGGCTACAGTACAGGCCTGGCAAAGCATCACCAGAGAAGATACCCAGCGTCTGGTGGGATCAATTGGTCACAGACTTCAGGCAGTTATTGCATGCAAATAATAAACATGCGTTTTTAATTTGGACATTATATTAACCTGTCCCATCACGTTTGGTGCCATGAAATAGGGAGACTATGTATAAAAAGTATTCATTTCAGTATTCATAGTCATTTCTAAATGGTGAAACCAATATGTACACAAATACCCTAAAATAAAAGCTGAGAATATGTACTTTAATCTCATAGTAATTGTTTGATCAAGTCTAAACTTTTGGAGTGCAGCCAAAAAAAATAATAAAAAAATTCACTGCCCATTACTTGCACATTGACTTAAGTGTGAGTCATCTTGTATGACTGGTATACGGTATATACCTTTTCATTATCCACATCTAGATTCCCTGGTCATGTCAAATTAAGATGCAGCCTTCAGTTGTGAATGACAAATCTGGTCCGGCATTGCCGGACTTTATTTACGGAATGACATATTGTGTGTTAACTCACAAAGATGCTTGGCCTGTTATTTTTTCTTCAAGCTTTTACAAAAACTGTATAGACATAATGCATTGGGATGTCTAGGGATTTATTTGGTAGATAAAATGGTTATAGAAAAACAAAGACATCACATTTGAGTTAGTGTCATTTGAGATATTTTAGCAATAAGAGACGTACATATCTAAATACACTGATTAGAACATATATGACTGATTTGCCAAATGCGTCTGAAGGGGTTAGTAGGCTTTGTCATTTTGCAGTGTCTGGTCCATATCCTCTGAGGGGTGCAGAATGTATTGTTGTTCATAGTTACTTGATAAAGTTGTATTTATTTATTACAAAGTTTAATTAAGATGTTTATTTGAGATCTTATCTACTACACAATTGGGATCCACAGTTCTTTCCCCTAGAAGCACATTCCAAAACCATCTTATTTACACATAGGGAAACTGGTAGGCCACTTAACCGTTAAATGGGTAGTCCACGCTTTAAAAAATAAAGTTACTTTATTCTTGACTTACCATGAGTGTGCAGGCCATCCAGACAGTTTTTAAATCCATTGGGTAGCTATTTAGCAATGTACATCAGTTAGCACGCAAGGTGTTCCCTACCGTTTCCACTCACTTACTAAGGCCTCATTGCGCCATGTGGCGCATAAAGCCTCCACAAGCAATGCTAAAAATGCTAACCTGGAAATGCTGGACATTGCTAAATAACTACTAAATATAATTCAAAAGTATCTGGATGAACAGACAACACACTAGGTAAGTCCAAAACAAGGTAAATCTCCTGTGTTGGCAGGTTAAGAGAAACTTTGACCTACCCCAATACAGAACACACTGCTCTCCTCAAGGACAGGATCAGTCCATCACACACACTTTATTTGCTTGCCAAACTCTACAATGAGCTAGCCAATAAACACTTCCTTTAAGCTTTGCTTTTGTCTGGAGTTTCTGGGTTTGTGTTCTCCCTACTTGTTCCAAAACGCTGACTCAGTTCTGCCGACAACACGGAGCAGCATGATTTCTGTAGGAGGATGAGAGGAGAAGATTCACCTTACAGAAGATAACATAAACACAAAGTAAACTGTCCCCCTCAATGCCCCTGCTACTTTACGACTCCACGCTAGATGCACGGCTAGCTTGGAATGATCTGAGACAGTGATAGTTAGTGTTCGTATTTTGCTGTAGGAAAATTGCATTCAATGCATAAAAAAATGTACCCTTAAGTAACACATCTAAATGCAATTTCCAAAATGGCTCCAGAAATGACAAGCATCTATCCAGCGATTGCAAGGTTAGTGTCGTAAAGCTGCCGTTGAATTGAGGATGGAATACGGCAAATGACCCCTTCCACTTTCCAAGCGTATAATTCAGCAGACTCTCTCATCAAGAATAAGTTACACACTTCTAAGGAGGACAAAACAATGACATAGCAAGTTCAGCGCAAATAACACATCATCAAAAGTGCATATTTTTCATGAGGCATTACTGTTTTCTCCTCTTTAGCTGATTACAGTGTAATCACAGTGCTGGAATAAAGATTCAGAAATAAGTACAATTCAGAAATACCAAAACATCTGGGGTCTCCAACTCCAGCAACAGTCCAGTACTAGGAGTTGGCTACAGGCCTGCAGGTGAATCTGGGTCCCAGTCTTACCTTGTGGTCCTTGGCCTGGCTCCGGGCCTTGGTGGCCAGCTCCAGCAGAGCCAGCAGAAGCCCCAGGCCCAGCCCCAGGGCCAGCATCAGGAAGAGTCCCCGCAGGGTGTGGGGCTCCATGGCCGAGGAATGGCTCCCCTGCTCCAAACAGCTGTTGGGCCACCACTTCTGCCTCAGGTATGTCAGCTCCCCGGACTCGCTGAGCTGCAGGATGGCCACTGTTAGGTTCTTCATCAGGGGGGAGCCTGGAGGGGGGGGGGGTAAAGGGTCACACGACTATGCTTAAATCTGGACGCCACAACATTTGTTATTGACTATGCAATTTTAGAGAAATCTATCTATCAAGAAATGTAAAGACAGCAACTCACCTAAGGGTGCTGCAATGCTGTATCCTCTCATGGCAATGACCTCTTGTGATTGGGTCAGTTTGCAATAGCGGCCTACAGCCAGATCCAAAGACACAGCCTCGCCGATGAAGGCAAAGTTCCCCTCCTGGGTACGGCGAATGCCCTCGTCCATGGTCGACACAAAACTTTTCCGGCGCTCCATTTGCTGGTAGATACGTTGATAGACGGAGATCTTGGAATTCTGTCAGGGAGAGAATAGAAGAGTATACAATAGACTGTTAAATCACAACATCTTTTTGAATGTTTTCGGGACACAGTTGAGGGATAAGGGGGGCGGTTTTACAGGACAGAGATTAAGACTACAGATGGACAGATGGAGATTTTCAATTGAACATGGTCTTTAGTCCAGGACTAGGCTTAATCTGTGTCTGGGAGATCAACCCAATGGGTCCCACAATGACACTAATATCTAATACCACAATGACACTTATTTTTTATACCACAATGACAGGAAACAAATGAAGAAACATTGTTGATTCATGACTACGGCTCGACTTTTAGCAAGGAATATATTTGGGACGTCTTCTGCTTACATTTACATTTACATTTTTGACATTTAGCAGCCTTTATCCAAAGGCTATTTGTCTGAAGTAAGTGGATCATCTATACATCAGCCATCAGAAGAAAAACAAATCTATGCTAGGATCAGGGGCCATTGGCAGTCACAATGCTAGAAGCGATTATTTATAGTCGAGAAACTGTACAGATAGTCGAGAAACTGTACAGGGGGGTAGTGGGGATGAAGTCTTAGGTGGAACTTGCCTTAAAGAAATTCATTGTGGAACCGCCTTTTAAAGTTCCATATTCAATGACATCCTGGTCAGCGAGGTCCTTAAAGGACTTCAGGGTGACATGCTTGGTGTCAGAGTGCAGCATAGAGTTGAAGTTGCCAAAGTAGCAGGCCAAGAGCACCACCGCAAACATCCACCAGATGGCGCTGACCACACGGCCTGACAGGGCTTTGGGGTGTGGGCCAGCACCTGGGGAATGCAGAAAATATACTTACTGTACATGGAGAACTTAAAAATAACTAACTTTTGGAGTTATCAACATGTTTTTCTCTCATTCTTGTGCCTCTCTCTCCTCTTCAAAACAGCAGTGTGGAGTCATTTCTGAAAATGACTTGAATACATCTCTGAGGCATTTATAAGACAGATGCTAGACATCTGTGGTGTTTGGGGTGAGTAGCTGCTGTACATGCACAAGTGCCTTGAGTTGCGCTCCATTACCTTGCAAGGTGATGGCTCCGGCGATGTACCAAAAGCTGTGCAGGAGGGTGAAGCTGTGTTCATCTGTCTCAGGGTCAGCCCACTCACACGGACTAATCCTGGATATGCAGGGAGTATATACACGGTGACCACCCAGGTCTATTTCTGATCATGATGCTGTATCTTCTTGATAGCAGTAGATGTTAAATTTGGGTTGTAATTTTTTTTTATTTTTTTTTTAGCGTTTTGCCTAACTTGTACACAGAGAGAGAATCAGTTGGTTCGAACACCTGGATGGCAATACCAAGGTTGATGGTTGTATACTGAATGTTAAATGTTTGTAGTCACTTTGGATAAAAGAGTCTACTTCTGTAAACGACCATAGGTTCTCATACTATAAACCGTTGTTGAAGAAGATCACTTTATTGTCCATTTCCTTTTTAGGGATTTTTTTTGTGGTCATGGTCAATTCGTAATTGAAATTACTCAGTGCTAAAAATTGACTCGAAGC
This sequence comes from Argentina silus, assembly GCF_951799395.1. Lineage (NCBI taxonomy): Eukaryota > Metazoa > Chordata > Actinopteri > Argentiniformes > Argentinidae > Argentina > Argentina silus. Next base: position 1,296,427 of record NC_139662.1, read on the forward strand.
AAAAAAATGACTTGAATTTCAAATGCACTATGGGAATAAAAATGTGAGCCCCATTTTGGGTCCTATGTAGAGAGACATCTTACCTGGCTACCAGATAGATGCAGACGCCGGTCGCCAGGAAGGCTATGATGATGCCCACCCACATCTCGGAGGAGAAAGGCGACAGGAAGCTGAGGTGGCTCTCCTCAGAGGCCAGGTCACTACTCAGGATGAAGCCGATGCCTGTCTGCATGAAGGGCGTGGTCATCTCGACCGCTTGCTCCCGTGTCGCTGTCAGAGTGAGAGGCGCCACCGCCAAGTCCGCTTCCTGATGGATAGACACACACAGACATAAAGACACAAGAAACCCCCCCCACCCCCCACCCCTACCACCCCCACCACCACCACCACCACCACCACCACCACACACATCTTGGAGGAGACAAGCTTACCCACATCTCTGAGGTTCTTTAAACCCTCTGAGACTTCAACAACTGTACTCAAAAGACCTGAACTGATACTGGTACCGCATACTGCAACCATAGCTACTCTGTTCTATTGTATTCTAGTCTCCCATGACCGCTACTCACCCCTCGGACCAGCTCTCCAACCATCCCGGTCCAGGCCCCAGTCTCAGGGTCCAGCGCCCCGTAGCGGTTGTCCTTAACCAGGTGAAAGTTGTATTTGAAGCCCACCATCCTGGCGAGCTTGGAGATCAGGTCGATGCAGTAGCCCTCCAGCTCTTCAGAATCTTTGGACATGGTGTATGGGTCTTGCTGGGGGGGAGGGAATACCAGTTGCTTAGTTTAAAAACACCTATGTGCCTAATGAAATCCATTCGCTACGCTTATTGTTTGAATGTTATGACTTGATAGTATGTTGTATATTATATTCACTGCACTGTTGAGAGGTTGTTCATAATAAGCATTTCATTGTACATATACAGTTGTATCCTGTGAACAAGATAAATAAACTTTGATTTGATTTGGATATGGGGTCATTTTGATACCAACGTTCACTGTGTGTGTATGTTATGTTATGTTGTTTGATGATAGTTCTTTTAGAATATACTGTATATAATACCTTTATGGTGGTGATGGATAACTCTTTGGGGCCTGGAATATAAAAAAGAACATATTAGTACAGTACATACACATACAGGCATTTCTTTTGTCTGTGTTCAAATAATGTATGAGGAGCTCATAGGTAGGGCCGAGTATTTTTCCTGACCATATGACCTAGTCAGGAAAAACTCTGTGCCCTGGTTACAAGGGACAATTACAGCCCATCATTTTCCCTGGTTGGCTCTGTGGTCAGAGAAAAATCTTCTAGCCATATTAATAGGATTGAACATAAAGCCTTTCTCCCTGCCTTGCTTTGGTTAATTTGCTTTGTCGGGGGGGAAAAACCACAAGCTACTATTAGAAGGGGGTTCCCCTGAAGCCTAATGAAGCATCTCATCGTACTGTGTTCAGATCTAGTCCTCTATCCTAACTACAGGAGCAAACAGCCAAGGGCCAGACAAAGACAATGGCAGGCTTGTAATCCTTGAATTCCTTTCTACTCAATAATAAGGCCAGGGGGCTTAACCCTAACCCTAACCCTGTTGTGAGACACAAGATAGGTTCTCTTCCTATAGACTTTTTTCCGGTATCCCCCTACAATCCTTTACTCAGGCTCTTTGCCTGCTCTATCCCTCAAAGAGCCTATCCCCTTCTCCTATAAGATTGCCATATCATTCACATATCACCATCAGCTGTGACCAATGCCATTTTCAGCTTGTCCACCCAGGACCTAACATGCCCTGCCAGGGTCGGAAGGGGGACGAGTGGAGGTGCCAGCGTGGCACTTCTTCATAATCGGGTCCATTCAGAGGGCACGGTGGGTGAGGGCTGGTGGTGCTCACACAGTGTCATAGCCTATGGAGTTGCTGACACCACGTCAACCTCCTTTAAAAGAGGATGGCAAGACCTACAAGCCGCGGAGATGCCTGTCATTTCACGGCCTGCCCCGGAGTCCTTTGACTGCCTTGTAAATTGATTCATCACACTCCTTTGTTGACCCATGGCAGTCATCCTCGCTCTTGCGGTTGGCTCTGCTCGTGAGAAATGGACCGCTGCCGTATAAGATGAGGCTCCCAGTGCTTTTATAGCACTCCAGCTGTCCAGCCTGTTGTCAATGGGTAAGAGTCAGATGTCAAGACACTGTAACGATTTTTGGAGCGCCCTCCCGTCGGCTTGCTAGAGCATGCTGGGATGCTGGAGGACTTTCAAACAGTGGGCCTCCCTGGCTGGTTTATTTCAAGCCATTGGTGTCGGTTGGGAACTGACAGAGACTCCTCAAACAGCTTGTGAAGAAAGGCGACTATATTGACTGCCACAGCTTGCTGGCCTGGGTGTTTACAAATACACTTCCCCAATCGTGTGTACGCCTGGATTTGCTCTTAAGTGGTGCATAAGAACAAATTCAAGACCTTTTCAGCACTCATCAGTTTCTTCTTAGTTGAAATATGCTCTTGAGATAGGAATACATTTACGAGCGCTCCAGACCACTCATAAGCACATTTTCTTGTTGCGAAACACATTACATCACATTAACACAAACATATCTGTCGGTGGGCATCCTCAGCAGGCTGTGAATACATTGTATTTTCAACAACTTTGATTCATTTTAGTTCACAGAAGGCTATGTCAATGCTGATAAAGAATTACGCAATAACATGTCATAATTAAACTATGAACGTCTTTGATTACTTATTGATTGGAAAAATGATGATGATGAAGATGTCGCAATGGTGTATCTGGTGTTTATAAGAAGTTGTGGCAATGCGCCATGTTTTCTCCTGCCAAGGAAATATCCTTATATGGTATATTCTGGGCGTTCATTATGAATCACACATCGGTTTTGCGTATGAATCTTTTTTAAGAACACATTTGCGCACTATTTAAGAACATATTGATGAATGAGGCCCACTGCATTTTGACAGATTTTCATTCATTATTGATTAATTCATCATTCATTAGTGTTGGAAGAAATAGGGAGAAATTTGGTTAGGATGTGATAACATTGATTGTTTACTTGAGTTATGATATGGTATCACAGACAAATTGTTAATAGAAGTAAACACATTTTCAGTGTCCAAATCTCTTCAACTAAAAGTTCAACATCTGACATACAGTCCTCTACCATCATTTGTCCTTTTACCTGCAGTGCATAATCCAGAAAGGAGAGCTGCTACACACACGGCTAATGCAGCAGACGCTATCATGTTGTCACCCTCTGAACCTGGAAATGGCACAAGATGACACCTCAACATCTCCTCGCCTCAACAAATTACAGATATACAACACACCAGAGAACCAACTTGAGCTATAGTGCTGCCAATCATGAATCCATAAACAAACAAAATAAGACCCAGGAATAGGTTTCTAGGAATTCATGATTGCAGCAATGTTTTCCAAAGTGATGGGTCGGAAGCTTGGGTCATACTGTAGTTAGAAACATGGTTTTGTCAAGCAATGGTTCAAAATTAAATGTGAAAGGCCTTCTCCTATAATGAGAAGTAAATTGTATTGGATACTGAGTGTATATTGTTGTCAATCATGAATATAAGAACAAAAAAAATGGTTTAAGTTGTTTTGCTTTTTTTTGCAGATGTTTGCTTTGTCATTAACACAATTTGCCCCCCAAAAATAAGGCTATTAAAGCTACTTTTACCTATCAAAGAAAATCAATTTAAATTCCCTTACCGCAGATGTCCTGTGTTACTAAGTGGAGAAGCTTCAGTGTTGTGGTGAGCGGGAAGATGTCAACTGTATTTAAACCTTGTGGAAAAACAACTGCTGCAAGTAGCCAATGGAAAAGCTTGGATGTAGTACAAGGGGGGGATATCAGATCCCCAAAATTCAGGCAAGGAGGTGGAGATGGAGGGAGAAGTGGATTCTAAGAAGAAAAGGCACGTGACCATTGAGGGGTTTGTTGGCGAGTGTATTGGAGGAGCTGTTCATGGCAAAAACAACCTTGTTGGAGGCAGGCAGACCATAGCATTTCCCAGGTTCATGGACCAATAATTACATTATTTGGACAAATGTTCATTCATAATAACTAGGGCTAGGACTTTTGCTTGACAATGTGACCAGAAAGAATTCTGTGCCCTAGACAGATTTTAAAGGGGGTGAATTCTACAGTGTAATCCATCAATCATTGCTATGGTGGTCACTCTTGTGACTGTTTCTCTAACTAGACTACCAGTACAATGAGTCTTTTAATTATCTTAGACCCTAACCCTAACCCTAATTAGCTTAGAATAATGCCTATAGATGACCAGGCTTGTTTTTGTCAGGTTATGTAACAGAATCAAACAAAACTGTGCAACCCCACCCCTAAACTTTTTCTGGAAGCCAATGAGATTCCCAAGATTCACAGGGGGAGGTCTTGTGGAATGAGGAAAAGATTGACGATCCCTGACGAATCCTTAGTGAATCATCAGGGGGAGAGAGTTGGAAGCAGAAGGGAAGATATGTGGTCATTGGGAAAACAAGCACACTATTCTTAAAGCAAGCTCTAAAAGAGTTTACTGGCAAAAGAACAGTGAAGTAAAGAACTGACCGATGACAGCAGCAGATACATGCAAAAGTCAAAATAAAGTAAACGGGGGACAATGCCATGAATAAGTCATGACGACTGGTGTTTATTTTACTAGTTCATTGGTGGGACTGTATGAATACATGAAAGGCTATCTCTTTATTTTGGCAATGTTTCCTGTGCTGGCTTGGTGACTAATCAAACAAATGGTCTATGGGAGACTTGACCAACAACTCTATTCACAGAGCAATTAAATTAACTTGTCAATTCAGTTGATTTTGAATAAACTCCTGGATTGTCACAACAGAAGGTGAATTCTTTAGCTTTTCAAGTATCACTAACTTAATTGACTTAATTCCATAATCATCAAACATTTTCCAAAGAGATAGAGAACAAGTCACTTCTAGGGTGTGTGTGTGTGTGTGTGTGGGGGGGGGGGGTTATTCAGCCTTTGAGACAACAACATTCTCTTAGTTCAATGCGGCTCAAGATTTTGGTTGAACCGTGCCAAATCGCCTGGATAAATACGTTTTTAAAAGCGGGAGTCTGCAGCGTTCTCAGAATCCTAATGAAGCTGTCTTTTGTGTGTGTATGTGACAGCGGGGCAGAATCAGTGGTGCGAAAAGGAGCATGTCGCGCTTCAGAGGCCTCACAGTACAGAGGAAGAGACCTGGCAGCGGAACACAGCTCACTAGAGGCGACCATTTCCTTGGCAACAGCAGAATACCCATGCTGTTGATTGACTATTAAATCAGTACCCAGCAAGTAGTCAAAGTTTTACATCTTAATGGTTTGACAATAGCATTCTTCTCCAATAAATGTAATAATATATGTTTTTGCCTACCATATTGAAAATAGTTGAAAGTCCATGAAATTAGCCCCAATGTGCAAAAAAAAAAAAAAAAAAAAAAAAGAAAAAGAGAAGAACAATAATTTTGTGTTTAAATGTTTGTCCAAAATCTTGGGTGACACAATTAATTGAAAAGAGGGAATTTTTCTATTTCCCTTTTCTGCAACGACTGACTGGCCATGCATTGTTCGGCCAAAATCATTGTTCTTGACAACATCTTTTCTCCACAGGGAGTCTTTTTGGACTTTGCCAGTGAAGTTGAGAGAGGTGACGGTTGGTAAAAACAGTCCATAATTAGGGCAGCAAAGCAGCCTTGCCAAGACCAATTGCTATTACAAGTCCACTTTTGTAAGGATCATTTCAAATGACTGCCCATTTTGTTAAAGATTGGGCAAATCATTGGAAATGTGTAATGTGCATGAAAGAAGAAATAAGAAATAAGATATACAGTAGAGATTTATTCAGTTCATAATTACATATGGTTTTACTTAAATATGGTTTCTAAAATGTTGCAGAGAGAACTGGCATGGCAGTGCAAACAGTACAGTACAAATAAACATGCTTTGAAACGAGTCATTCCCATTCCTTGTAGAGTACCATCAACCAATGGAGAGTGGGGGATCCAGACACACAATGTTGTTGTGACCAATCACATGATTCAACAGTCTGAACACAGAAACGTCGACAGGCCAGTTTCCATATAAAAAAACTAAATTAAAACAGAGACCCTGGAGACAAACATTACAGTGCATAAAAGACATGCAGTCAAATAAAACATGGGTACCAACAGGTGGTAAATAAATACAAGTCTACCACTGTGTTTTCAAGTCTACAGTAAAACAGCTGTATGGGAGAACATGCCTTGGTGATGGGCAGTTCACAAAATGTTGGCAGCTCAGTCAAATTACACTTTATTCACTGTACGCATAGAATAAAAAAAACATTTCTTTAAAAAGACCATTTGTTTTGGAAAATCCATCATCTCTCTCTATATATTTTGCAGAAAAGACAAGGCATTGACCTTTGCCTTAATACAACAATCTAGTCTTTAAAAAACCCATCTACAATATTTTCAATATTATACATTCATTTTCAAAATATTGCTAGCACATGGCTGGGCTACGGATGATTTCTAATGTGTTAACACAGAGTATAGTAGTAGACTGTTTGTTTAAAAGTTTATAATTGAATTTCAAGTTTAAAAAAGGAAAAACATTTTGAACTGGATCATTTAAAACTCAAGTCTACTGATGACAATCTATTGCTACTATAGGAACATGTCAACAATGAATACTCAATTATGGAAGTTACTGTGGAATTAAACAGGCATATCAAAACTTGTTGTGAATGGATGATTTTCTAATTTCATTCTACCATTCTTCATCTGAAATGGCTGCATCTCTAAAGGACGTTTTTATAATGCTTTTCCACTGTTTTGTTAGGCTTTGTGTGTGTGTGTGTGTGTGTGTGTGTGTGTGTGTGTATGTTAAGTCACATTACAATTGATAAATAACATACATCCTTATGTGACTAGCTAACCGTTTATATGTGTTCATCAACATTTACTGAAAGAACATTGACCAGAGTAAAACTGTGCTTGTAGAGGTTTCTGGAAGAAGTAGAGCATTCAGTGTTTGATCAAATCCATTGTTAAAACAGATCACTATTCCTATTTTCCTTTTCTCCTTTATAAAATTACAATTTTAGCTGGATGGAATTTCAAAACAAGCCTCAAGTATCTCTCATGCACAGTTGCTGCGAGTCTTTAGACTTTTCAGAGCTTGAACATGAAGAAGACCTCATTGTTGGGGTTGGGGGAGGTGTGGGTCTGTGTGGTGGGCGGCCCCGGGGAGGGAGCTGGCTCAGCAGGTCCAGGCTAGCGCAGGGGCTCTGGGACACGCAGCAAGCCCCCTCAGGGTTCCCCCGTTCCTCCATGGGGCTGCTGCTACCACCACTAATGCTCATGCTAGCGTTAGCAGCGGTGGCCCAATGGGGCTGGGCCAGGCCCTGTAGTCTCTGCCTCTCCTGGGCCTGCTTCGCCCTGTTGGCGATGTAGCGGACCCTGCTCTGGCTCCGGGAGGACGCCCTCCTCAGTGGGGCCTCCTCCACCGCCGCCTCCTCCTCCTCCTCGTAGGGCTCGGCTGGCAGTACCTTGGGAGCAAAGTCGCTAGCCGTCAGGGGCTCCACGTCCGTCAGCCTCCTCAGCTGCTCAGCCAGGTTGCTGGATGCCGGGGGTTGCTGGGGGCCTCCCCTCCGCGGATGGTCCCTGGTGGGCCTGACGATGAAGCTGCGGCTGATGCTGCGGTACTTGCTATCGAAGTTGCAGGCGATGTCGTCCGATGTCAGGTCCCCCAGGCTCTTGGATATGGAGGCACCGGCGTCTTGGAGGCTGGCAGCTGCAGCCATGGAGGGCTTCTTGGTGGGGGAGGACTGCTTCAGGCCCTCCATGTAGAGCCGGCTCCAGGTGTGCCTTCTCTGGGTGAGCCTGCTGGGCGAGTCAGCCTCCCTGGGAGCTCCGAGGGGCCGGGGCTGCAGCTCATCCTCCGGCTCCCCCTGGTGGCCCTGCCGGAGGTTGGGGATGGACTTGCTCTTAATGACCCGCGGGGTGTCGAAGGAGGCGATGGCTGATCGCGGACGGTTGTTGACCCAGTGAGGGTCCTGGAAGGTACTGTCCCCAGAGGGCCCACAAGCTGTGCTGCTCAGGCAGGTGAGGCTCTTGCGGGTTAGGTTGGGCAGGGACAGGTCGATGACGGTGTCATTGGAGGAGATGCTGGAGGAGGAGGACACACTGTCGCGGTGGCTGCCGGGTTCCAGCTTGCTCCACAGCCGATCGTTCAGGGTGGCGTCAGTGCACACCTCTGGCACCGCCCGGCCAGACTGGTGCTGCCCAGCCCCTGCTGCCGCCGCTGCCCGCACGTGGCTCTCACTTTTGGTCCTCCGGACGGGCGCGTGTGGCGACGGGCTACCGAACAGCGCTCTCAGGACCTTGACCTTCTGAGGGCCATGGACGGTAGGGAGGTTAGTGAGTGGAGGGAGCGGAGGTCTGGGCTCGGCAGCGCCCCCCTTGCAGTCTGTGGGAGTACGCGCCGCTGCCTCTTTGGGGCTTGAGGTGCGCTCTATGGGGGATGAGGTGCCGTTGTTGACCCAGGGGTCTTGACTGGATGGTGACATGGCGTCTCTGGGGGGAGGAGAGGGTGCCGGAGGGACCGAGGCTGTCCTGTGAAGGAGAGGGGGTCTCTTGACATCCACCCTCCCTTTCACGGGACTTCCCTCTGCTGTGCCGTTAGAAATGGGTGATGGGGAGGCGGTGGTTATTGCTGTGGACGGTATGGTTGGTGGAGACAGGAAGAGGTGCAACGATGGGTTGTCTGCTGGAGTAGGAGATGAGGGAGTGAGACGTCTGTCCCCTGGTTCTTCAGCGATGGGTGAAAGTGGAGGAAGAGGGGGGGGTGGTCTCTGCACTGTGGAATGGTCTGTCAGGAGGGACAAGAGAAACCAAATCAGCAACTGACTACAGTATGTGAGGTCATTTGTGATAAGCTAAAGAGATGGTTAGAACAAGCTGCAAGCTCATAGCATCATTGTGTGGCCTTCATGATGCATAGAACAATAATCGGTATACAAAAGAAAACTGCTATTTAACATCATGAGACAGGATATTGGTGCACAGATGCTTAGATGACCAATGTTCAACATGAATTGCGTGCAGAGATTATGTCAACCTGTAAATGGAACATGACAGAGATTAAATCACCAACGGTATAAGTGAAGCTGTGATGGTGATTCACAAAAATACACTCCATCCATGTGCAACAACACAGACACAACAGCTGAGTACGACCAAATGAACACATTCATAAGATGTCATAATTTAGGTTAAGCATGCTTCTCAATCACAAGTCATTCTCATTACATTTATATTTTACTCAAAACTCCTTTTCAGGTATATTTCTCATCAGTCCACAGTTGATATGGTCATATAATAAATGTTTTGCATTACGTTTTGTGTCAAATTACGGAAGCCCTAAAAGGCCATTATAATCCTACTGTATTTTCTTTGTTTTCTTGAGATAACAGGATAATTTTATGGAGATATAAAGAAAACAAAGTAATGGGCATGAAACATTGTTTTCCCGAGATAACAAATAAATGTAAGATTTCCAACTGCATCACACTTGACATGACATGCTGATTGTCGGATGCCTGAACACTAAGGTAAGCCTACATCTACATTTGGGTTTTGCTTTTCATGGGGTGAAAGTTATATTCTAAATGATCTACACGGAATTATATGTTTCCTGCAATGATTTTAAAAGCAATATAGACTCTTGTTATCTTGAGAAAACAATGTTTAGTTATTTATGTCATTATCTCAAGTTAACCAAGTTATCTTGTGATCTTGAGAAAATTATCCCATTATTTCAGGAAAACAACATTTGTTTTTTTGAAATAATGACAAATAACTTGAGATCACCAGAAAACAAAGAAAATTAACTTGTTATCACAGGAAACAATGTAATGAATACATGGCCTTTTGGGGCTTCTGTATAAAATGCTTAATCATGTCACTTTTTCAGGAAGTAAATATAATCTTTTTTTTCATTAGGATAACTATGAGACTTGTATGCACAAAATAATGATATTTTTGGACCGTGGTGGACTGATGAGAAACATATTATTTTTTGAGTAAAGTACTCCTTTTAACTTGTATTGTTTTCTTTCATAGTCACTCTCTCTCTCTCTCAATAATCCATAATGACCCAACAGCACATTTACAGACAGCTCTTAATCTCATTTCCTTCCTCTGCACTGACAGGACACACACAGACTTTTACCACATTACCGGCATCAGTTCTGTCATTTCAGATCAGTGCGGATGAAAAAAAGAAGACGAGGTAGAGGAAGTAGCTTCTGACTATTGAGACGCACCCTTAGATAACCTTAGACAGTGCTTACGGGCAGGGGAGTGAAGGAGGCTTGTGAAACAGACAGAGACAGACAGAGACTCAGAACAGTGGGGGTGATGGTGCAGTGCAGTGCATTCAAGGGTTCTCTTTACCTGGCTTTGGTCATCCCCTCAATTCTGCACGAGGAACAGAGAGAGCATGCAAAAGGGACATAACAAAGAGGAGTTTAGTACATTGGGGGGAAGCATGGGGAAAGCAGAGAGGAGAATGCATAAGCAAGAGGACTATTATTTGGACGTTTTATCGAGAGAGAGCAGAAGGACACTATACAGTACTCTATGTTCATGAAATATAAAAGAGGCACACCATCAACCTCAAAGTACAGTATGTAAAAACTGTGTGTACTATCTCTAACTAAATCAAAGATAGTCCATAGAAATGACATGGTGGACATAGAGCATACAAAGGCATGAGAGAGAGAGAGCAGTTGTTAAGTAGAGTGGAAGGGGGGCAGCTCAAGCAGAGAGTTAAAGGTTAGAACAGAAAACTTTGGTTCAACATTTATGTAAGAGTAATGGCACACAGTGCTAAAAGCACAGCCAACATCCTTTATCATACATCTGAGACCCAAAGGGGGAAAAAAACCCTGAACCAAACATCTTTTCCCAGAAGAACCAACTCGTGATTTCCTCTTTGTTAACTTTGTGTTGAGATACTAAGGCTCGGAGAGAGTGGGGATGGGAGAGGACAGCTGGTTTCACTCAGGGAGTGGACCGTTCTGGGAAGGGCTCCCCCGGGTCAAGTCATAAGGTTGGCTGGGGGAGTAGAACTGCAAGTTTGTCATATTTTTTGGAATTGGGGACTGAACTGAGCTCTGTATCATGAATTGGGCTCTAAACTGTATCAACTGAGCTCTATATGAACCCATTTCACACTAACTTTGGATCATTTACTTACCAGTAGTTCTTTCATCTGTTGAGCATCGAGTGATTCAGGCATTTGTCAGGAAGGGAAATATACGGGATATAAATCATTACTAATTTGCTACACATTATTACAATGATTACATGATTATCATTAAGTAACAATATGATCAGTTCTGGAGGAAGGATCTTTCATGAGAATCTTGGTTCTACTGAGGTAAGGGGAACTCTTGTTTGGTGCGGGGACTAAGGTATGAACTAGGGCACGAAACAAGGACCTATAAGCTCACAGGGGTCTTCGGGGGAGGTGGGGTGTTTTGGTAGGGCTACTCACTATAGGGGGGGGGGCAGCACTGCACAATGGGCCCTACGGCCACTATGGCAGGGGTAAGGGACGGGATGGGGGGGGGGGGGGGGGGGGGGGGGGGGCGGGTTGTAGGGTAGGGGGCACTACTTCAGTCCCACCTTACCAGCAAAGAAAATGGGAGATTTACTGCGGAGTTCGTCCATTTTCTGGGCGAAGAGGGCGTTCATCTCTCTCTGCAGGGTGCCCACAGCGCGCTTGCGGCTGTCCAGGACCGCCCGTGGGGGCATCCCCAGGCTGCTCAGGCTCTCACAGCTGCTGCTGCTGCTGTCGCTGAGCCACAGGTGGCCGTCGGCATCGGCCATGACTGGAGCAGCATGGGTGGGGCAGCTGGCGCTCCCATAGTTGGGTGGCGGGGGGCACTGCCTGCGCAGGCTCCTCCTGATGTCAGGTGTGAGCCCGGGTGCCAGGGGGGTGAGGGAGGGGAAGTGGCGGCGGGGCACGCTGCAGGAGCGAGCGTTCCTCTCGCGAAGGTCGAAGTCGGGTTGGGTGTGCTGGCTGTCCAGAGTTTGTCTGGCTTTGGCCCGGGACCTGGGGAAGGGTACAGGCCGGAACAGAGCCTGGGGCTTGGGTGGGGGTTGGGCCTCTGCCTGGGGCTTGATCTGGGGCTCGGGCTGGTCGGCCAGGCCCTGGGGTTTGGGCATGGGCTCAGGCTGAACCTGACTGGAGATTTTGGGGGAACAGGGGGCTCTCTCCTGCCTCTCCCTCCCCGTACTCAGCCTGTCTCCCTGCCTCTCATCCATCCTGAACTTCCTCTCTGCTTCGGGGCTCTCCTTGGAGCCGATCACGCACTTGATGCAGTTGGAGGAGACCCCCATCCTGCCTGTGCTGTTGAGGGCCACACGGGCGAACACCCTTGGCTTCTCGTCCAGAGGGTCCTGTGAACGCAGCCGTTTGACCCGTCTGAGGGGCTCGCTCACGGGGCACCGGAGGAAGCTCTTACCTTTGCCCTCGTCTTGATGGAAGGCCCCGTTGGTGCCGTGGTCCCAAGGGCCCTGGGGAGCGGCCTTGTCCCCGTTGCGGTGGTGGGGCGGCGGGGGCTGGGAGGAGGCAATGTCCTCTGACTCCCGGTCCTCGCTGGCGCCCTCCGAGCTGTAGTCTTTGGTGTCGATGGCGATCTCCGGAAAGCCCTTCTTGACCTTGGGCTGGCCCTTGGTGGGCGCGCTGGCCGTGCGACGCAGGAGGTGGGCACCAAATGGGTGCTTACGGCTGAGCTGTGCAGCAGCATGGCTGTCCAGGGAAGCCTGCTTTGGGTTTCTGTGAAACAGCCCTTTTATGCCGCTGGCCGCCCTGGCCTACAAACAGAGAGCGAGACAGAAAAACAACCATCATGACCTGGTCACCACATAGACCTCACATCCTAATATACGTCTATACAGATACAGGACATACGGTACTGCATCATTATTCATTTCCAAGTATAATGCAAGTGACTTTGGTTGTCACTATTGCATTGCTTTAATAGATGACAAGTGACGAGATATCACAATTAAACATGCTCAAATACTGACACTGACTTCAAAACAATCTAATATAACTCATTTACAGCTGCACCTAGAGGTTCCTGGCCAGGCAACAATTATGTAATGTCTGTAAGAGATTAAACTAGTCAATCATCCTGTCAGATGTTGGTCTTCTTTATCAGAAAGGTATATAAAGTATATATAACAATACATTCTATCAGTACACTGTTAGTTTGATCAAATACACACTACCACGTGACTATGATAGGTTTCCAATGAAAACAGTCATCAGCATTAGCATGTCGTTAGCATGTCGTAAGCATCTCTGCCATAGCAACAGTTAGTAAACCATGCATTGTCACTGCTATGAGAACATGCTTCTACAGTCCATTACATTTTTGGGAGGTTATATTGTTGACAAAAAATACTATTTTTAGCACCATAGAATTATCAGCATCATAATGTAAGAAAAAGAAGATGAGACAGCCAATCCTATTGCTATTTTCAACAATTGAGTTTGATACTGTATGATTAGCAGCCTCAGGCCATATCTTCAAAATAAAACATACAATGCTCACATACTGTATCTAATGTGATATCTAATGTGAGTATGCTCACTTTACAAACACAAGAGTGTGAGGATGCGACCTGTGGTTGTGTTGGGTGTGAAAAGTTACAATGAAGGGACATTTTGACTGATCCCCAAACTGATCACGATGGGACTCACTTTGACAATGGGCCACTGATAAAATGACACTGGGCAAACTGTAGCACTCCTTGCACCGAAACACAACCATGTTGCTAACATCATTGGTGTGCTATATCTATTATTTTACAGTAGCGTGTTCTGTTAGAGAAAACATTGGGTTTGTATGTGTGCGTGTGTGTGTGTGTGAGTTGCCTATCAACATTTGTTTATATCCAAATGCTTGTCTTTCAGCATGAGATGTACAGCACCACAATGTCATTTCATAAATCATGAAAAAGTAGATCCAAGTGGATTTACACACACATTGATGGAGTGCTCTGGTATCAAATATGTAGCCTGCCAACTAAAGCGGAATCGTCTCAGTAATTTCATATTCAAATCGACACAAAGGTGGGCAACCAGACCTTGAGAAAGCAGGTTTTCTGAGGTTGGTCAAAAACATGGTTCTTAAACTGAGAGAATGCACGTTTGGGTTGATGTACACCACTGAAGACAAATGTCCACTGTAATTTAGTTTTATCAAAACTAAATAAATAAAAAAAGTTTAACTTGATTATATGGCCATTCAAACATGCCTTCTCTCATGGCCTTGTTTTACCGCTGGTTTTCTCACAACTTTCTCATAACTTGTGACAGTTCAACTGAATCCAAATATGGTAAAGAAAAACAACAACAACGACATTAAAAACCACCACCTACTTTCTGCACTTTTCTGTCAGACACATTAAACACATGTTTCTGAGTGTCTGGTTGGAAATCCTCAAGGGATTTAACTGATCAATTGAGGATGACAAGTCTTGAATGTGATATCTAATGTAAGTATGCTCACTTCACAAAGAATGCTCACTTCACAAACACAAGAGTGTGAAGAATGTGACCTGTGGTTGTCCCCACGTCTAAGCAGTATGATAGAAGAGGTGTGGATGAAAACAAGCAGGTTCAGCAGAGATGTCCTCAAATGCACTGGAACTGAATACCCCTGCAGTGCACCAGGCTGAGAGACTATTTTCTCTCTCTCTGTCTGTCTGTCTCATTCCATCCCTCCCTTCCGGCCTCCATCGCTTGTGCAGGTTAGTGACATTGGATCTACTTTGGGTCGATGAGGATGCAGGCGAGTCAAGCTGTTCACGATAAATGTTTGCAACTCATGGTAGGCATGAGTTGACCTTTTGGAAAATGCTTGCGATTGGCTCGCAGGGAGAGAGGGGTGGGGTGGGGGGTGGGATCACTGTGCTGTGCAGAATCACTGTGGTGATTGGAGGGGGGCGTGTAAGGGGAGGGGGCTGGGCGGGGCATGTGGTGCATGCAAGGGAACTGATTGGGTCTCACTACACCTGAGTTCTGAATGGCACCTTCAGGGCTCTTAACAATTTCCTGCCTCTAAAAGCAGCGCTTGGATAAAGAGGGATCCACTGAAACAAACAGAGGGGAGAGAGAAATCAGAGAGAGAGAGAGAGAGAGAGAGAGAAACAGAGAGAGAGAGAGAGATGAGAGAGAGAAAGAGAGAAACAAGGAGAGAAAAAGAGAGAGAGAACAGTAGATGCATAACAGTTGCAGCTGACAGGAGGAAATTTAGAAAACAAGAAACAAGATATGAAACATGATCATTTACAGTATGGTTGGACACAGTCAGGTGTGGAACAGTATGGAAAAGCTGTTTTGCCTGGTGGAAAGAGATCTGAATATTACTTGATTGAAACTTCCTGCAAAGCTTGCTGATGAGAGTTAACGATCTACAAATGATCCATCTTAAATCCCTAAAAATCATTGGGCTAAGATTGGACTTTCTTGGACAGATGCAAAAAAAACCCGACGACAATTATTGTACATCTGTGTACAGTTCTTCTTCACACATCTCCGGCTGTTAATTGGTAGAATGGTAGCGGCAACAGCTATCACTCAAATCAACTGCAACATGCAGATAACACAGCTGAGTGGACCGGGCTGCAGTTAACTGACGTTAATTACAGTCTTGTGCTTTAATGACCTTATTAACCATTTCTAATTTCTGTCTTAGATGTTTGAATTCCAATGTCCTCCATACTATTTTCGAATGACCTCCTTCAAAACTCACCTTAATTCTTCACAAATATTAATAGTCACCTTAATTCTTCCAAATTATGTTCAAGCTTGTTAGAACATTTTTTGACTCTGTTCATATTTAGTAGTCAAATCTAAAGTGCTTTGGGAAGGATAATCTACATTTTCAGAGTCGTAAGGACAAACGCTACATGAACTACAACAAACTGGCCATATTCAGGTGATGGCCACATCCCTCAGTACCTACCTTACCAGTGATGTCATTCACAGCTACATGAACAAAGATGGATGCCTCCTCCATACCTTCCAAATACACGTGGCGATAACCTACAAAAACACACACATGGTGACACGATGAGGCTGGTGCCGAGGACTCAGAGCAACAATCCCTCTCCAACAACTCATTGTTAGAAGTTGTTAAACAACGACCATGAAACCATAGTGAATCAACACAATGACAAGAGCATGATACTCAAAACATTTTCCAGTTGCACGAAATACCGATCATCATAATCATCATTTGTGACAAAACACTCAAGCTTCTACAATAGGAATAGGCCACAGGAAGAATGTGATCACCAGGTCCCTGAGTAGCGGTTGGTGTGTCAGGAGTGGGCGGGTGGGGGGAGGGAAGCGTACCTGGCAGCATGCTGTTGAAGGCGATGGTACGCTGGCCGATGAAGTCCTGTCCGATGGGGTCGTGGTCCCACACCAGGAAGCGGACCAGGGCCAGCTCGGCCATGTGGAGGGTGAAGACCAGCGTCTCCTCCCACATGGGGTTAAACCCTGGGAGGAGAGGGGGGGGGGGGAAAGAGAGGGCGAGAGGGTAAGAGGGGGAGAGATGAGCAAGAAAATAGAGATGGTGAGAAGTAAAAAGAGAGAGGGACAGAAAGATTGAGAAGAACACAAATTGGGAGTGAGAGAGGATAGACAAAGAGCGAGAGAGATATGGACAGAGAGAGTAGGAGAGAGGGAGTGAGAGAGAGAGAGAGAGAGCTGGCTCAGCAGTCATGAATAATTTAGGCACTGTGTGTGTGTGTGTGTGTGTGTGTGTGTGTGTAGGCAGACACAGTGGTGCTGTCAGTGTACTGGTCCGGTGCCAAGCTCATCCACTATACATCTCACACACAGACACACAGGAAAACATGCAACTACCAGGTAGAGACCAACAACATTCAACACACAACTCTGCCATGGCAGCCATTGTGGTGGGGTTAACACTGGTACTCCATTCATTCAGCAGACATTGTGTCATTCTGAAGCACTCACCATTGTCATCCACCACCCTGGTCTGTTCCTTGCAGCAGTCCACTGGCAGGCCAATGATTTCCACCTCTACGAAGGGGTCAATGATCTGAGAGACAGACAGACAGAGGAGATCAATTATCTGAGACAGACAGACAGACTGAAGGGATCAATGATCTGAGAGACAGACAGACAGCTCCACAGACACTCCTCTAAGCACCTACCCATACATCGACTAGGCAATAGACACCTTATACAAGGGTTGGGGTCAGTTGAATTTCAATTCACTCTATTCAAGCACAATTAAATAACAGTTCTATGATTGCAAATAGGGTATTTATGTTGTATGACTTCTCAATAAATTGACAATGAAAAACTTTTTACATCGGTTTTTCAATTTTTTTAATTGTAAATTCAAATCACTTCATGAAGTCAATGTGATTTCCAACCTTGGCCCATACATCCAATTGGACATATCTCAAATACAGCCTTTACCCCAAAGTACCCTAAATAAGTGCCTAGCAGAAAGGCACTATATTGAGGTTAGTGGTGAAATTTGAGTCACATGATTAATTCCAAATCAACCCCTTGACGCCCTGTACACCTAAAACAATTGGATAGGTCTAAACCATATGACCATCGCTTATTGTCTTCTGATAGACTGGGGGGAATCTTCACCATATTGCTTTTCCGTCCAATTGTTTAAGATCTACAGGAGTTTCCTAGGGGACAGAGTATTGTAGTAGGGTCTCCTGATCGTACCTCTCCCCTGTCTCCTAGCATGGAGTCTTTGGGTTTGGGAAGCTGCTGGCCACTAATGATCTTTAGCACCAGCTGTTTCTTCATCTGGCCCGGCAACGGGTCCTCCATCATGGGGTTAAAGGCACCTATGGGAGGGGGAGAGGGACAAAAGAATGAGAATTGCCAAGGAGAACTCTCTCCTTGGCAATAACTTGTGTTGGTAAGCCTGAATCTTCTTTGTTTCTCATCTTTCGGGAGGACAGGCTCATTGTAATGTGTTGCCTGGAACGAGGAACAGTATCGAACCCACAGATCAAAGCGACATGAAGACCCTCACCTTCACACATGCAGACGGGCTTGAGAATGTAGCCACAGTTCCCGTTGCTGTAAAACTTGGCTCGGTTCAGCTGCAGCACTCGCCCCTCTGACTGGTAGTTCAACGCAACTGAGAACGACAAACAAATCATATAGAAAGCTTGTATCGACAGAGAGAAAGAGAAAGAGAGAGAGAGAGAGAGAGAGAGAGAGAGAGAGAGAGAGAGAGAGAGAGAGAGAAGGAGGATGCAGGCTGCTACCCCCATACCTAGGTGACATCCAGCATTCCAGAAGGGCTGGGGGTTGAAGTTGGAGGAGTCCACGCGGTAGGAGGACGGGTAGATGCGTGAGAGCTGTCGCTGGTTGAAGTGGACGAAGGCAGCGGCTTTCTGCTGCATGAACTTGGTCTCACTGAGGGAGGACACCTGCCAACTGGAGCTGGTGGCTGGAGAGAGCGGACGGACGGACAGACACACAGACATACGATAAACCACTTTGGGAATTGAGAGAAAACATCTCAACACGCGCTATGTCCTGCTAAGCTAACGACATAGTGGAATGACCAAAGGAGTGTAGTTCCTCAGCCAGCTCACCTTGTGCCTCGATGTCATGCACGCCCACTGACTTGGTGTATTTGACCAGGTCTGACAGAGCCCTGGAAAGCTTCATGGTCTTCTTCTTCCTACAGGGTGAAGAGGATACTGTAAGTCATCATATCTTATGGAGTGGCTGACAGTGTCTTGTGGTGCGGGTGGAACATGTCTTAATCTCGCTCCCAGACACTTCTGCCCAATGATGGATTTTGGTGGACCAACATGTCAAACTTAGATTTTTTTTTTATGCCAATACTAAGATGGGGAAAACCTCCCGACACGTTTACCTCCCCTGTGGTGCAGATGGAACATCTCCATGGTAACAATGCATGTCTCTATGGTAACAGTGCATGTCTCCATGGTGACAGTCTCTATGGTGACAGTGCATGTCTCTATGGTGACAGTCTCCATGGTGACATTACCTGTTGAGGTGCAGGGGGGCGCGGGAGGTGCTGCTGGTCTCCTGGTCCGTGTCTGTGTCCTCCAGGCTGGAAGTCTTCTTCAGCTTGGCCGTCTTTTTCTGGAGGGAGAGACAGCATCAGTCACAGTCAGCCCAGAGGGTCACAGTCAAAGGGTCACAGTCAGAACAGAGGGTCAACTCACAACAAGACTACAGCCCAGAGTCACCTCACTACACGAGTACAGCCCAGAGTCACTTCAATACAATACTATGGTACACAGAGTAACCTAAAGGTGACCAGGTTTTAAAATGTGGCATCAACTTGACTTTCCCCGAAACTGATTAATTTCAATGCCAAATAAGAAGAAGGGAAGTGAAATGTGTGTGTGTGTGTGTGTGTGTGTGTGTGTGTGTGTGTGTGTCGTATTGATGGAGGAGGTGGTCAGGGGGACAGAGGTAGGTATGGAGAGCATGGTGGTGGTGGTGGCGTGAGCCAACCTTGCGTTTGGAGAAGCTGCCCATGAAGGTCCGGCCAAGGCGCTTGTTGGTGCTGGGGTTGGCCTCGTCCCCTGTGTCTGTGCCGTCTTCACCTTTGACCTGGAAGAGAACAAGAACACAGTCAACGGCCAGACTCTCTCTCAGCTCTCCCCGATGTGCTTCAATCAATCAATCAGACACCTGTCGATTCCAACCCCCGCCAACCCACAGGGAGTTTCACTTCCATCTGAAAGGTGTCAGAATCAGTTACGCAGCATGGTGAGGTAACATCTGGCATGGTGAGGCAAGCCGGGATTGCAACCCATATAGTATCAGTTGGTATTTACACAGGATTCAGCATCACAGTATTTTTGTGTGAAACATTTATGTAGTGAGCATTTTGTTTCTTTATGTCGAGGTAGGACATATGGAATTGGGACTGTTGTTAGGTCTCAACCACCTAGCATAACAAAGAAACACCCTGGGTCATTTTCAACAGTTGGAACAGTCTATGAATTCTCCTTCATATACACAGACACACGCACATGCAGACACACCACTGTTGGAATTGTACAATATTCTATGAGTCTTAGTTTCTGCCTCCTGCCCTTTCACTTGGTAGCACCTAGCAGTTCATCACAACACAAAGAGACTAAATAAGACTAGATGCTAGGGAGGGGGGGGTGGGGGGGTCAGTAGCACCTGGAGCACCTCAAGGTGAAATTCTTGAGAGTGTCTCTGACTGGTCTATATTCTTTGGGAGAAGAGAATCTCAGAGAGAGAGAGAGAGAGATACCATGCTAGCTGTTAACATCATCAGCTCTATATAACATTGAATAAAAGCCATAAGACACTGACCTCAGCTCTCCTTATTTAATCTTGTTGCAAAACTTGAAACTTGTTGCTGTGGAAGAATAACAAATGACACAACTGTCTAACACCACATATTCAACCTGTTTACTTCCTTCACATAATCAACACAAAGATACTAATGAGCTTGCACATGTCCTCTGTGGTGAAATTGATTAGTGTTGGCGTGGGGTGTTTATGTATGTGCGTGTGGTCGGGTGGGGGATAACTGAAGTGAGACACTTCATTAGGTTGTCTAGATATGGGCATTAGGTTGTCTAGATACTGCCACGGTCTAGTGCACTCTGGGTAAAGAGTACTGCCTCCTCAATCAGGACCGTGACAGAAGCCGTTGCAGCCCCACCGTTTATCATGATTAGAGAGAGAGAGAGAGAGAGAGAGAGAGAGAGAGAGAGAGAGAGATAGTGAGAGACAGAGAGAGGAAGAGGGGAAATAATAAATGAGAGGGAGAAAAAGAGAGAAAGAAAGAGAGAGAGAGAGAGAGGAGGAGATGGAGGTAGGTAGAGACAGCCTAAGAGCTGGCTCACTTACAATGCTAATGAAACTTGGTAGGAATGAGAAACTCACAGAAGAGCCCCCTGGAGGAGGAGGAAGGTGGGGAGCAAAGAACATTTCCCTTGACTGCTCATCATACCTTGGCTGCCATGCCTACAGTCTACACACAGTAATACTAGTGACACTGATTGGCAAACGTTATTTACAGTAGTGCCTTTTTACCAGAGGAGGAAGGCCAACACTCACAACCAATCCTATTATAGGATTTGAAGCACAAGGATTTGAGTAGAGTGTACATTGAGAGGTGGTGTACCTTGAGGGCCATCTTGTCTGCAGGCTTCCCAGAGGGGGGCAGGCCAGCGATGGTGAAGCTGTCTGGGTCCTCACGATCCCTGATCTTAGACTCCTTCATCAGGTTGTCCAGCTTCTTCTTGGCAACGTTCTCCACCTGCTTCCTGTTGACTGATGTCTGTAAAGAGAGAGAGAGAAAGAGAGAGAAAGAAGAGGGATAAAGAGAAAGAAGGATAGAGAAAGAGAGAGGGAAGGAAAGAGGGAGAGTGAGGGAGGAGAGAGAAAAGAGGGGGAGTGAGAGAGAGAATAGTAAACATTTGAACAGGGTTCGACAGAAACAGAATGACCTAAGGGGGAGTGAAACAACACAGTAAAAACCTTGACAAACGACTGAACCAGATCAAAAGGGAACATGACCATGCGGTATTTGGCAGTGATGAATGGAGAGATGATAAAATAACAAAACACTAAAGAATAGATACAACAAAAGTATTGTGTGTCTGTTTCCGCCGAGGAAACAATGCATTGATTGTGGAGTAGTGACTGGCTTCAGATGGATGTGTTGTGTTGGGTAAACTGGTTCCATCGTTCAGATAAGGGACTCCTTTCATGCAACGGGAAAAGTATAAAATATATCAAAGTGCGATGAAGACGGCTCGTGAAAATCAGGCTTTTTGTTTTTCCAAAGGGATAGTTCATCCAAACTACAAAATGACATGTGTTGTTCCTTGTACCTTGTCTGCAGTGTATGGAACAAGGACAGAGTTCAATCCACTCTTTGGATTTGTTTCTAGCCACCGCCAAATTCTGTAAATATTGGCACTTTCTAACCAAAAACCGAAGGAAGTCAATGTACACAGTCACCGTCAAGTCAAGTCAAGGTGTGGATTGCACATCGACTTGTCCATGGACTGCTTTCATGATATGTTTCCTTAAGTCATTTTATCATTTGGTTGAACTATCCCTTTAAAATGATGTTGCCATTATTATGTTAATTCATTACTCATAACATACAACATTGTAGAGCAAAACAACCCAAGTGATTATACTTCAATGAGATGACCTCTAAATAATGATATTACCAGCAACTCTATAACTGCTCATTGACATATGGCATAGGTAAGGTGTAGAACAAGTTCTGTACCTCAATTTGCAATTTCAGCAATTGCTTCATTCTACCACTAGGTGGCATTGCTCTTCCACAAACCGACTCAAGATGTCTCTCTGAATACGCACACAGGTTGTGACATCCCCAAGTGTCAGTCTCATAGGGTGTCAATGAGGCTATATCTCAAAAGTTCTCCATCATGACTGCTGAATTGAAAGGACTTGGATGGACACCCACCATCCTGTCACCTACAGCATCAGTCAGGGTTCAATTCAATTCTATCTCAGTTCAAGCTCAGTTCAATTTCTATTCAGTCACTTCAGGAAGTCAATTGAGATATCCATTCAATGGTTGCATATAGGATATTTGTTCAATGTTTCCTCAATAAACCTTAGTTTTCTTCATGTTTGAATTTTGAGTGTTGAATCACTCCCTGAATTGAACCCAAGCCTGTCTCTCCAATCCAGTCACCTGTCAGTAGTCATGAGGGAGAGGACACAAGTTAGGGAAGCCATTTGGTAGTATATGGATGTACCCTTACAGTGTGCTTCCCCTGGCCATGAACAAGCTTCTCACTAATTGAGCTTTCTAACAGCTCGCAGTTGAAGTGCCCCATTACCAAAGATCTAGGTTCAGATTACCCGTTTCCTGATTCTAACCCCGAACCATGAAGGATATAGGATCAGATGACCCTGTTCCTGATTCTAACCCTGAACCATAAAGGGGACAATACCATCTGACCCTGTATCAGTGGTTAGGGGCAACTTTCAGCTACTCCGTTGGGACACATGTCAGCACTGGCTTTGAACAGCATTGTGGGTATAAATGTGTGTTATATGTGGAGCTTGGCTGGGCGGTGTTTCAAAACTAAACTGGGAATAATCATGTTATACAGTACCTTCCACTTTGGAACAAGCGGGAGACATTGAAAGGGAAGAGAGGTAGAGGGAGGCAGAGAGGGAGGGAGAGAGAGAGAGAGAGAAAGGAGAGAGGGAGAGCAGATAACAGGGGTAGGTGAGCACACAAGAAACAGAGCTTTACGACAGCACAAGACCGGAGGGAGTCCCAACCTCAGACGCTGGCTGACTGACTTTTTTGACACATCATTCAAGTACAGACAGAGCCATCGCACGCAAGCACGCACGCACACACGCACGCACACACGCACACACACAAGCTTCTGTAGTTCCTACACTCAATTTAGCAACAGACAACATTCAAAGGTAATATAGAATAGAATAAAATAAAATAGAATAGCCTAGAATCTAGGAGAAGGTGTGCAGAGATAGAGGGGCGGGGAGGAGAGAAGGAGGTTGGAGGTAGTGTACATACATCTCCATTCATCAGCTTGCAGTCGTCCTCCATCTCATCAGCACTGTCTTCGTCAGAGACGTCGCCCTCCTCCGCATCCTCGTCAATGTTGGGAGGGAGCTTCTTCCCCTGGTGGACAAACCAAGTGTCAGCATCACCATTCTATTCTCATGGACGTCTATACAGAAGTTAAGTACAGATCTAAGAGGACTCCAAATCCTTAACCATAATAACCATTCAAACAGACCTCAGTTATGTGGCTCATCCATCTATAGTCTACAGACTTTATTTTAAAATCAAACATACTGATATTGCACGTATTTCATACCCAACGCAATACAACAGGAAGAGTAAAAAGGGAGAAAATAAGAAATCACAAGATAAACACAAAAGGAGGATAATAACACTATGACAGCCATAGGCTCTACAGTCAAAACAAAGATCAACAGAGTTCTTGAGTGTTCACATTCTTTGGAAGCCAGGGTATTGGTCAGATACACTGAATGTATTAGCATACACATCATGTTGAATCCGGTATAGACGTTGCCATCTCAGTAGTAGTGAGTGCTATTACCATGGTAGTGCATGGCATCTTAGCATGATGCATGTTCCAAGTAGCGGCCCGAGGGTACAGCATGACTACACCCTGCTGTCTACCGCATCAAGCATTGTCCCTCTAAAGCAGCAGGCCTTTCTCTCCTGAATGCCAAAGCCGTAATAGGGGCCTGGGTTGGTGGTCTTTACAGCCCTACCAGGGACACAGTCTAGTCGACCTGCTCTCAGACATGTTGACTGGTGACAGTTTGATGGAATGATGCATTGAGTAACAAATACCCTATCGACGCTGTAAAAGACGTGACAATGACGGATAGATGGGGTCCCCAAAAAAAAGAGACAGGGATCGATAATTTGTTAAAGGATGGCCTCTTGCAGCGGTGGGGTGATCACGGCAAGGTTTTTTTTAGCTGAGGTTTAACGAGGGGGGGGGGGGGGGTGAGGTGGCCGCAATCATCTTCAATCACCGCGAAGGGGTCTGTGACATGCTGCTGGTCGGTAATAGTCTGACATTGCTACCGACAGCAAGCCGTGGCCCTCCTAGGACGTTGAGATTGGTCGGGATGGGGAAAGCGGGGGCTGCGTTTAGTGTCACCCAAGGGTTCCGTGAGTGTTGGAGAGAGCTGCAGTAGGTCGCTGTAGGCAACATTGTGCCATGCTTTGCAGAGGCGATGTTGTTACGTAGGAGATTGTAGGAGAGCTGTCTCCACATTCCCCCCCCCCCCAACACACACACACAATCCTCAACCACTATTGTACAATGAGGCAAAAGTGTACCCTCCTACAGTAGCTCCCTTTCAAACAAACTGTAGGAGTAACATGGCTTAGAATGTAAGTGGAGAGGTAGGCCTGGCAGCTGGCACATGGCTTAGCAGTGCCAGGCTTTGGCAGTGTGCCCCCGCTTCAACTAAAGCACCTGGCGCCAATAAACAGTTATTAACCTCAATACTGCCTGTTCTTCTGAGACTTGGGGTCCTAAAGAGCGCTGTGCACCATTAAAACGTGTTTAAAGACTGTTCTGGTAATTCAGTATCACCGCAAAGTGCATCTGCTACGACCAACACAAACTTTGCACCAATGTAGGCGGAGTAGTAAATGGGAGTGGGACAATTATCTATTCCATTTTCAACAATTACCAATCGGCGAAAATCAACACTTATTTGGCACAACAGCTGGTGATAATCTCTCCACAAGTAAGTCAAGAGTGCACTCACTTAACACTTTATTAGGAACACCTGTACACCTTCTCATGGTGGAGGTGGTGTAATGGTGTGGGAAATGGTTTTCTTGGCAAACTTTGGACCCGTTAATACCAATCAATCATCATGATAGCGGTGCAGAATATGGATATCACCTGTCAGGTCTTTACAGACAAGGGGTCATGAAGGACAGAAGGTGAGGCTATGAAAGCCTCCGTGGACACAAGAAGTCAAAGTAAAATACGAAAATAGTTTCTCCTTTAATGGTATGGTCCAACGTGGTGATGAACTTGCGCTGGGAACAACCCAGGCTCATTGATCCAGACCAATGTGGAACTGACTCAAGGCCAGTGTGTGATTTGGACAGACTCATGCTCCATACTGGGGAAACCAAAGCACTTAACAAACGTTACCTTGACCAGGATCTTCCCCTTGAGGGTGTCGGGGGAGGGCAGGACCCCCAATTCATCAACCGTCACCTGGGAGAGGTCCAGCTTGTCCCCCAGGACCTCCATCAGGTACTGGGCCATCTTCTTCTGCTGGGGGACGCTGCAGTGGTTCTCTATGGAGAGGATCACGGGGTACCTGAGAGGGGAGAAGACACTGAGACCCTGGACAGAACTCAAACAACAGAAGAGAAGACAAACACTGTGGTATATACACTGTACCAAGTAGCTCTTTTTTCAAGTGATCAGATCAAATCAAAGAATGGTTTTGGGTACTGAAAGAACATACGCCCACTGTACGACTCAATAACACTGTCCTCACACATTATGCAGATGATTCCAGTCAGGTCAGCCTTTGATGTCAGCAATGAATACACATCCATATTCATAGCGAACATCTATGTCTGTCTTGGCTAAGATGCTTCCAGGTATCAGAATAGGAAGTAGGTGTCTGTGTGTGTGTGTGTGTGTGTGTGTGTGTGTGTGTAGTAGTAGTTCTAAACAAAGACCCTGAGCTATTAAACTGAACATATTGAACTGAACACCTGTCCACTCAGGTCAGTTCAGTGATACTGTAACTCCTGTAAGGACCTGAGGCCATTGTTGACAAAGCCAGCAGGGCCACCACTGAAGCATCAGGCATGGTTGCCTAGGTACTGTTTAAGACAAAACACAGAAACCTGACGAAAAAACTATGTTGACGCAACTATGTTTTGATGAATCTGTGAATGTGTACACATAGATCAGCGCCGATTTTGTCATGTGGCGCTCAAAGACCCAGCAGCCTCTACTTTCGAAAGATTGTTTTCATGTCTACGATACTTCAAAGAGAATGACGATGGTTCACGGCGAGCTGCGGAAAAGGATTACATTGGGATTTCAAAACTAATTTCCATTAAAATTGAAATGAATTGAACCGTCACTTCATAGCTATTTAGTACTAATATTTATGAGAATGTAATCTCTCTAGTCTAAATGGTTGAATACAGCATTGGATACAGTATGCATGAATAGAACTCGAGAGAGAAAAATGTGCAGACTTATCAACATTAAAAAAAAAGATCTGCAACAATCCCATCACCTTCAACTCTCAGAGAAGCGTTTCTGTGTTCTTTGATGTTGAATGCAGTCCTTCGCCCTTCTCTCTCAAGCACTTAGCAAGGAATGTGGTGATACAGTGCAGTGTCGAACGCACACAGACACAGACACAGACATAGATACAGACACACACAAACAGACAAACAGACACAGAGACAGACAAACAGAAACAGACAGACACATACAAAGACAGATAAAGACACACACACACACACACACACACACACACAGGCATACACAAACGCACACGCCGCTGTTGCTTTATGCTACTAGTGAGACTGGGTCTATAAATAGTCTCTTTTTTACAGCAACCTCCAGATTGTGTGCATCGTGATAGGATTATCACCTTGCGCGGCGCTGCCTCTGATGAGGTGTTTGTGTGTGCGTTTGCGTGCATATCTGTGTGTGTGTGCGTGTGTGTGTGAGCATGTCATGTGGCAACACTTTCCCAGTGCCTTCCCAGTGCCCTCCCAGTGCCTAGCCTGGTCTATCTACTACAACACAGACTGCTGCCTTGGCCAGGACAGCCACTGGCTTACATGATTTGTACACAGATGAATGTGTGTGTGTGTGTGTGTGTGTACAGTATGAATGTGTGTGGGCGGGCGACAGCATGTGGAATGGACATCCTCTAACTCCTATAAGTCGGGGTGTATCTAACTGCAATGAAAACCTGCTTCCACTGCATCCATGACCCTACAGGACTGAATGATGTACTCTAACTGTTAACAGTTGTGATGGTGGTACAGCCTGGCATGAAGAAAGACAAGAAATAGGTATCATCAAACTCCTGTCTCATAATACACTACCAGCGTGTGTGAGAGAGAGAGAGAGAGAGAGAGAGAGAGAGAGTGTGTGTTTGTGCGCGAGTACACACCCTGCAAATTGAATTACAAGGCTCATCTGCTTTCATCCCGTATAGGCTGAATGAACGACCTTCGCTTGCAATAATAGCATCATAATGTACCATGACAACACCCATTAGCATAAAACTCTCAACCTCATTTTTCGATGTGCCGTAAAAAAAAAATCTTTCTTTTCAGCCACACAGAAGGCCCGGTCTCACTGTATGGAGGGGAGGAAGGAGGAGACCTCCAACCTGGGAAGAGATGATGCAAAACAATACCAGTCGGAGAAACGGCGCGCTTACTCGTTTTTCACGAAGGCGTACTTGTTGATGGTCTCGATGACGTCCTTGAAGAGGATCTTGGAGGTGAGGGTGTATCCGTGGTGGACGATGGGCTCCCCGTCCTGGCCATCCCAACAGTCCACTGGAAAGGGATGAGGAGAACCGTGAGGCAGGGCATCAATGAATACCTTGACACTTGACTCTGGCACTCACTGTAAACTACCTATGTGTGTGTGTGTGTGTGTGCGTCTGCATGTGCGTGTGTGAGTTTGTGTGTGTGCGTATGTGTCTGCCTACATTTGTGTGTCTGTCTACTTACCTGCCTGTCTGCATGAGTGTATGTGCCTACCTACCTGGGTGATTGCATGTGTGTCTGTGTATGTCTGTGTGTGTGTGTGTGTGTGTGTGTGTGTGCGTCTGCGTGTGTGTGTGAACCCCCCCCCTCACCTTCCACGCAGCGGCAGCCGGCCTGCAGCACCCAGGTGTACATGTCCACCCTGGACTGGGACATGAGCTGGTCCCCCATCAGGTAGGTGTTATGTGAGGAGGCGATGAAGTAGTTGCAGAGGGGTTGGCTCATGTCCTGGGTCACCTCGTAGTGCTGCGGGTTGAAGATGTCTCCTTCAGGGCTGCGCATGTAGTTGGTGAAGCCTGAAGGAGCAGAGGACACACATGGCAGTGGCGTTGTAGTTGTTATGGGTGGGAGGGAGCGGGAAAGAAGGGGAGAGGGAGGGAGAGAGAGAGAGAGAGAGGGAGAGCGAGGGGGAGGGAGAGGGAGAGGGAGAGGGAGAGGGAGAGGGAGAGGGAGAGAGGGAGAGAGGGGGAGAGGGAGATGGATCCACTTGCCTGCCTGCATGTCTCTACTCATCTATCCACTATTTCCTGTCTTTCCAAATTATGAATAAGAATTCCACTCTCTTTAAAAGACCAATATGTCTAATGGCTAATAGAAAAAAAAGTATTACCTAAAATAATAATCACACATAATAGGTTTACCAAACTAGATCGACAAACTTAGTGGGAATGCATCCATGCATGCAAAAATCCTAATCATACAGAGATGGACAGAGCACTCATACTGCACCATGGATAAATGTTGTAGGTACTGTTTGTTCAAACTAGACAGATGTACTGTAATGCATTTGTGGGTCAAAGTAATTACTATACATGATGCATACTGTATGAATAGCAGGGTGCAGTGTACTTAGGCATCTACAGTACTAATCAATAACCACAGACTATATTGACTTTTGACTCCAACCAACATTATGAGCAGTTTTCCGCACTCAAATGGCTGCATACTTAAATGATGAATTATTTAGATTTTTTCTAAGAATGTATTTCAGGAATGTATTTTTTTAAAAAGATGCTAGTAAATGCTCAATTCCAGAGTATAGTCACAAGACATGCAATGAGAGGGGATGATGAGAGGAGAATGAAAATGGGCCCAAAAGATATCTTACCATCGATACCAATAACCCCTTGTTTCTGGCTCTCGGTGCAAGGCTCAAATTTGTTGACAATCTCAAGGCAGTGGTCTTTGGTCACCTTGGTCATCTGTAAAAACAAAACAAAACATAAATATAGAAAAACAAAAAGAACACAACAACTCAATAAGCCAACAGCAAACAACATTCCTGCCTTCTTGGCGATGTCTCCCTTGTGAAAGAGGTTGTTCCACCTCAGAAAAATGAAGGTTAAATCAAATAAAAAGTAGTTTTCCTCAAGATCAAATCCCCTAAAAACAACCACATCAACATCGGGAATATCAGTGGTGATAAGGTAATGCTAATCCAATTTAGGAAGCTTCCTCACATGCCAGCTCCATCCCCATCCCTGTGCTGGAATCCAATTGTCTGCCCGACAGCTGGCCTTTTAAACCGCCTGATTGGTCAATCAGATTCCCATCCGCATCAATCATTGTCAGACTCTTCTATTTGGGGGAGGGGGGGGGGGGGTGAAGACTGTCCCAGTGCCAGCAGCTCTTTTCCTCCAGTTCAGGATGGCTGTTCCACAGTGGGTCAACGTGCTAAGCTCTGGGACTAGAGGCTTTGTCTAAGTAGCTTGGGCTACTTACTTACTAGAGGGAAACAGTGATTTGATCACAGACAGGGAGCCTAGTGGAAATGCTAATTCTCCCCTCTTTTATGACACTTTCCTCATGTCACTTGCAAACTTTGGGGAGGGGGATTTGATTTCAAACTGACTTCTGACTGGTGTTTTGCCCCATTCTAATTACTTTGTTAGAGGTTTAGGCCTCTTGAGGAAGAGGGTAAATGTGGTTAAATGTGGAGCACTAACTACACCCTGTACTTCAGAAAGACTTCTGAAGATTAAAGAATCACTGTGTATAATGGTATGAGGCAGCAAATGGTGGTGAGATGTGAAAGTAGCGCGCACACACACCGACACCGACACACACACACGCACAGGCATACACACGCACAGGCACACACACGCACAGGCACACACGCAGGCACACACACACAGGCACACACACACACACAGGCACACACAGGCACACACACACACACGTTAATAGACAGTAAACAGAGAGGTTGGAGCTAATGAAGCCAGCAGA
The DNA here is from genome assembly GCF_951799395.1 of Argentina silus. Classification (NCBI taxonomy): domain Eukaryota; kingdom Metazoa; phylum Chordata; class Actinopteri; order Argentiniformes; family Argentinidae; genus Argentina; species Argentina silus. The sequence goes on from NC_139662.1 coordinate 1,327,100, forward strand.
GACAACCCAGCTGCATCCTGGCCCTGTTTCAGATAAATCACCCAGCAGAACTGCCTCGCCTCTCCCCAATGGAAACGTTGAAACATCCAACTCACCACTCCAGGACGTCATGTTTAATGTAATTAGTGAAAACACCGCCCCCGCCGTACCCCCTGAAATGGGCTACAAATTTGATCCAAACTGTGAGCATTCGCAATCAAGACAGCATATTCTCTACGCTTAATTTCGCTGACTGCAAATTAGCCCAAAAAGCACACATTCAGTATGAAGAACATGAGCCAATTCATTCTTTGCCTGTTTTTATTTTTTTTGTCACCACCATTAAATGCTCGTATTTTATCGAAAAGCCCTTATAAGGCTATTATAATTAGCGGGTACCTCTTCCAATGAACTTGTAAGGGCCTGTGTCTGCACTTCCCCATAGCTATTAAGCTTTCCTTCAGGCCCCAATGGCCAATCCATTAAATGCCTGTCTGCTATCATGCCGGGTCTCTAAGGAGCCACTCAATCCTAGGGAGGATTTATCCTCATTTAGTTACCAGGCTGAGGGGGATGTCAGCAAAACTGCAACTTTTCTAACTTACTGTAGCAGGGCCTTTTCACATTCATTAGCTTAGCATTGGCTAGCGTAGTTATGGCTGCAAGGTGCTTAGACTGAGGCAAGCTGATTCTATCCTTTTTTCACAAGTAGCAGTCATTGCCACTAATACCCACAACGATTGTTGTTGGCACTACTGGAAGTTCTGACTGAGTGAAAGGAATGTTGATATGTTCAAAGGTTTAAAAATTCATAAAGCTCCCTACACTCAAAATAAATGTTGATATGTTCAAAGGTTTAAAAATTCATGAAGCTCCCTACACTCCAAAACGATTAACACTGGAAGCCAGTGCAAGCAAATATACAAATAATGTAGGTTCAGCAAATACCATATACTGTACTGGACAAGAGCTGTATACATAGAAGCCAAATAAATGCTCAGAATGAATATACAGTGGCCTGCGTAAGTAATGGGACAGTGCAGCATTTGTTCTTCATTTGGCTCTACACTTCAAAAGTTTGGATTTGAAATCAAACTATTATTATGGGGTCAAAGTAGAGATTTGCAGCTTTAAATCAGTTTTCAAATAGGGTTCACCATTTAGAAAGTACAACATTTCTTAAACATACTCCCGCTATTTCAAAGCTCCAAAAGTATTGGAAGAAATCATATAGTGTCCAAATAAAGTACTCGTGTTCAGTATTTGGTCGACAATCCTTTGCATGCAATAACTGTGTGAAGTCTGTGACCCACTGACCACACCAGACGCTGGGTATCTTCTCTGGTGATGCCTGTATGCCTGTACTGCAGCCTTCTTCAGTTGTTTTGAGGTATTTTTGCATCAAATCTTACCATCAGGAAGTTAAATGCATGTTCAATAGGATTTAAATCTGAAGAAGGACTTGGCTAGTCAAAAACATTATGCTTTTTGGCCCTGAAAAACTCCCTAGTTGGCACTATGGCAATATGTTTACTGTACGTTGAAGCGCCATCCAATGAGTTTGGAGGCATTTGCTTGTACTCAAGCAGATAAGATGTTTCTGTACACTTCAGAATACATTCTGTTGCTGCTGTCAGCAGTCACATCATGAATTAAGACAAGTTAGCCAGTTCTTGTGGCAGCCATACATGCCCAAACCATAGCATAGGGTTAACCATGTTTTGGGTTAACCCTAACCCCAGATGAGGTTATATGCTGTAAATAATTTTTCTCCAAACTTTCCTCTTGCAATCACTCTACATGATAATATTCATCTTATCTGTCCACAAGACTGTTTTCCAAGACCTCTGCAGGCGTTTTAGGTACTTTTTAGCAAACTGTAACTAGCATCTCATTATGGCTTCCTTGACTTTCATTGAAATCTCGTTGGTCCTCATGTTGACACACACCAATAGCAGACTCCAAAGGCAAATACAAAGCCTAGAATTAACACTAGACATTGACAGATCTCTTATGCTTGCACACATGATGTGACAGAACACACCTGACTAATCAGAAAGCAAACACGTCAAAGCAATTTCCCAATATTTTTGGTGTCCTGAAATAGGGGGACTTTTTCTAAATGGTGAAACCAATCTGAAAAAAGAAAACATTGAATTAAAGCTGAGAATCTCTGCTTTAACCTCATATTAATATTGATATATTGAATATTGAAATATCAAATCCAAACTGTTGGAGTATAGAGTTAAAACAAGACTAAATGCTTCCTCTTTCCAATACTTATGGAAGACACTGTGTGTGTGTGTGTGTGTGTGTGTGTCTGCCTGCCTGCGTGTGCATGCCCGTCTGTGCGTGTGTGTGTGTGTGCGTGTGCCTGTGAGTGTGAGTGTGCCCACCTTCTGCTCCAGCTCCAGGAAGCGTGCCAGGTCGGCTGCATCCAGGTGGTCTTTGTGGTTGCTGTAGGTGAGCATCAGCAGGTAGAGGTCACGGCGCGTGGACATCATCTTGTAGAAGGAGCAGAACTCCTCAAAGTCCAGGGTGCCCTGGTTGTCATCCGTGTCGGCCTCCTGGACACAACACAACACAACGTTCTCTCAACATGCTGCAGTTTGGGTTCACTTTAGAATAATAATTATGCATATTATAATACATTTATTTTGTCTAACGCTTTTCTCAGGTACTCAGGGACACTACTGTACATTCCATGGAGAGAACAAGAACAGATAGAAATAAACAAAAGCAGTCAGTAAAAACAACAATAACATAGTTAAAGATAAAAAAAACAAGTTTAAAAAGATTTTAAGGGTCCTGAGGGATCGTTTGAAGGAGGAGAGCGTGCTAGATTCTTTGATGTTGTTTGGGAGAGTTTCTATCACTTTATCATCCGTGTCCTCCTTTTGGAGAGGATAACTTCGTACTGTACGTAATGCTACACTCAGTCCCACGTCAAAATAATTATACATTTGAAAGGCTTAATAAAGCCCTCATGAACTTTGTATAAGGCCTACCTATATGATTCATAAATCACTTATAAGAAATAGTCATGCTGCATAGATAGTGGAAAAGGGGTTATAGTTCGTTGGACCACATTTGGCTAATGAGGTAATGTTATAGAATGGATATGCGTCTAAATGATTTGTGACAACCTTTCCTGTTAAAGCGTGAATCCTTTCTGCAACTCCAAATTCGATAACATGTGGGTTTGCATATTCTGTGTTCAACACATTGAAGGCACCTTGTAGGATACAAGCCAAAAGGGATAGCTGAGTATGCCTTAGCACAGGTGAGGAAAGGACCCGAGTGGATCGCAACATGGCAATCAATGAGACGATAGTGCCTAGTTGAGTTCGATAAGGTCTCGTTTCGTCTATGGCCAGCTCCATATGTCATGTATCACTAGAGGCGACCAGAGTACAGAGGGATGACATGGGTACTGGTGGGGGGATAGCCTCCGGGAAGAACACACACACACACACACACACACACACACACAAAAGTGTTAATCGTTTGTGTGTGTGTGTGTGTTCTGCTCGGAGGCCAAGCCCCCCCATCGGTACCCATGTCATCCCTCTGTACTGAGTGGCTGCCTCCAGTGATTCAAAGAGGATTTTCTCCCACTGATCTACACAGCCTATTAGTACTTTCAAGGCAAAACTAAAAATATTACAAATCTCATACATTTACAAAAAATGGAAACTTAGAGAACCTCATCTCTTAAGTGGTATTCATTCAGACATTGTGTGAACTATTATTACTGCCCTCAGACACGGGCATGAATCACTACACCAACAGTTCAGATACATATACTGAGAGCTACAGCTTCATTCTACCAGATGATGAGAACACTGCACTGTCTCACATCAGATAGATCAGTGCAGATGTTCAGATGGACAGGTTATGATGATATTTTAGATGTTCCATTGCCATTGTGAAAACATGGGTTGATTTGGTTAAAGAGGGACTGCTTGACTTTCCTCCTTGTCCTCCTCAAAAGAAAATGCAACTGAGAGCAAAATGTGGTTTTGGAGGTGTTGTTTGATGCACCTTTAAAGGTTTGGCGAAAGGAGAGGCGTCATAACTGTCATCACGCAAATCACACTCTGTGCCATGAAAAAACTGGGTTTATGACACTACACCCATGAGTCTCTGTCGGTAACATATTTTTTTAATATGACAGGAGATCATTTCACATTATTCAGGTTGCAGCTTCTATATTGAGGTTAACATTCATTGGGGGAGGGCAACTGAGAAGCCAACGTCGTTTAAATTGGACAGGAAATATCAATCTAGTCTCGTCCCCTCCCATTCATTATGTAAAGGGCCTGGCACTTCAGCTGTGACACTCCATTTAAGCCGTGTGGCTAATATGAATGAATTCATCCGTTCTCTGTTGTTCCCACTCCTTAATCTCTAGCACTCTCGGCTGTGATAAATCATTTAGCTGCTCTTTACGAGTGGCTCTCTCCTCTACTCTGACCGGGGACAGGCCCAGGATAAACCTCTGGCGAGGATAGCGTGCGCAGCCGAGTGGAAAAAGAGCGCAGACCTTCCTCTCAACCCAGAACGAGCTCTCTGAAGAGAAGTCGATCTCTCTGGGGCGAGACTTGAGAAACACTTCCTCCAGTTAATACGCTAGGCTAAGCCACACAGCTCTTCCAGGGTTCTTCCAGGGTTCTGCTTGAAGGAGGGGGGTATTGTAATAAACTGGCAACCCACTTATTCAGCTCACTGCTTCTTGAGCAGGAAGGTGCCTGCTCAACTCCCCTCAATGGTAGTTGTGGGGAGTTGGGTCTGGCTGCACACACGCTCAGGGAGTCAGTGAATCAATGGGTTGGTGTCACCGGGGGCACAATGATATGAAAAGGTTAGATGGTATCAGTGTCTAGAGCTTGAGGAAATTAAATGTGTGTCAACATGTAGGAGAAACTGGGGTCCTGATCAGATTGCTGAATCAATAGCAAGTTCATCTACTGGAAAATGCCAAGCAGGATCTTTGGGATATTGTTTTTGGTGCTGTTGTGTTTCTCTCTTGTTTTACAGTTATTGTTTTCCTATATTCACAAAAACAGGACTACTAATTATATATACAGTGGCTTTGGAAAGTATTCAAACCCCTTCACTTTTTCCACATTTTGTTGTGTTATAGACTCAATTTAAAATGGATTAAAACAAATGTTTTTTTGCCATCAATCCACACACAATACCCCATAATGACAAATGACATTTTTAAAACAAACAGCTTTTTAGAAATGCTTGTAAATTTATTAAAATATTCAGACCCTTTGCTATGTCACTCTTTTTGCTCAAATGCAAAAATGTCTTCAAGAAGTCACTCAACAAGTTAAATCGAGTCCATCTGAGTGGAAGGGTAATAGTTAATGTGATTTCAGAATGAACATCTTCTGTTTTTATAGTCTCTGGTTTGCACACTCGGTAGTCAAGGAAGCCTTTATGCTAAGTAACTACTAACGGCAGCAGCAGAATGTATTCTGAAGTGTACAGAAACATCTTGTCTGCTCAAGTACAAGAAAATGCCTCCAAATTCACTGGATGCTGCTTCATCACACAGCAAGACAATGCCCCAAAACAAACTGCCATAGCAACTAGGGAGTTATTCAGGGTAAACAAGTGGAAAGTTCTTGACTGGCCAAGTCAATTTAACATGCATTTCATTTCCTGATGAGGCCTGGAAGAGCATCACCACCATACTAAACATGAGTGATTAATTTGGACATTTGATAAACCTGGGTACCCTGAAATATGGGGACTATGCATACAAAATGTTGATTGATTTATTAATGGTGAAACCAATATGTACACACATATCATCAAATAAAAGCTGATACTGTCTACTTTAACCTCATAGTGAGAAGAAGAAAAAATGCTTCACTGTGCACACAGGGCATATATATATATCATAAACAATCTCAACACTAATGCTGACTGAGAGTGACCTGATGCATGAACATACACACACACAGACACACGGGGGTGACCCCTCTCCTGGGCGCAAGGATTAACGTTTGCACCCTAGCTCCATTAGCGCTAACCCGCTAACACACCTTGAAGGGGGAACACACCAATCCCAGCAGGACCCGGCTGTCAAGGCACCCTCCAGCTCCACCATGTCATGTTAGAGAGTTTCTAGTTAATTTCCTGCCAGTTTGTAATGGGAGATAGTTCTAAGTCCTGTTACAAGGGCTGAACGTCTAAACTGAACTTCTCCTCGTCCTGCCCTTCATGTTAGTCTATAAAGAGTCTACAAAAGGTGAAAGCAATATGGTGAGGACCTCTATGGAGAGTCACACCTGTATTAAGTATGAAACTGTCTTTCAGTTTAGTGCACATAAGGTTAAGGAGAGGAGCCGCTTAAGAGTTTTAAGAAGCACTAAGGATCATTACTGCATCTTAGATATCCTAATGACATGCTTTAGTTAGTTAGTTCCTGAAAAATGAGTTGATGTATCTTCAAATGACCCTTCCCCAAGGGGACAATAGTCATAATGCTGCCCCCCTATCTTCAAATGACCCTTCCCCCCGATGGGACAAATGGCTATGGGGGTCTCAAGAATGTGAGAATGCAGTAGTGTTGGTTGGTTCTCCTTGCAAACAAATCCTAATTTAAATACTGTGGTTGTAGTGGGATATAAAAGCAGAATGCAGGGAATAGCTCTTGCTCTTTTCTTTGTGTCCTTTTCTTTGTGTCCTGTTGTTTCACGACTACTGTGAACGGGTCATGTGGTCTGTCCTTCTCTCTCACTCTATCATTGAGGGTAGAATGTAAAATTGCTCTATGAAGTATCTGCCTTGTAATAGTTTTATTTGCCTTGTAATAAGTATAAATTTACTTATAGTTAGTATTATTAAAGCCTCATTTGATTCATTCTATTTGACCATTCAGCACAAACTCGACAATTCTTTGCACATGGTGTTAATTACATTACTTGGAGTCAGATTAATAATATTAAGATATGCTTTGCTATTAACAAAATATAGCCACATTTCCTTGCCAAACCTTCACATTGTAACTACCATCCTAATAAGGCCTACAAGCTCACTTTTCCAGGAAGTTAATAATACAGTATAAGCTTGTAGGACATCTACGAGGCTTGTTAACAAAAAGTGATTATATTTTGGGACCATATCAACAGTGGACTCATGAGAAACATAAAATAATACTTTTGAGTAAAAGTACTCTTTAAGTCATGGAGCCATGATACCTGACAGTCACAGCTGGTTTCAGACACACATTCACAGAGTGGCCATAGTAGCAACAGTCCAATCCTGTGTAAAATATGATATTTATATATAACAAGTTATTGCTCTCTCTGTCTAAACTGTTTGAATAAGTCTTCCTACGATCCTCTGTGAGTACACACAGCTTGACTTGATTGAAGTTGTTCACGACATGTCTTTTCTTCCTACAGGTGAGGCGCAGAGACAAGGTGATGAAAAGGTTGAGTCCTGCGTGGATGCCAACTCTAAAAGGCGTCCGATTAATTAATTTATAGTCGTGAAATATTCAGGACCCGAAAGCGACATTACTTTCTCTTCACAAAGACTGGCTCGTTTGAATAAGGCCATCTCTTACATTTTCTTCTGGTTTAATTGGTTCAGTGTGAGGTGAATGGGGCATGCACTCACACAAACTACGCTGCGCTAAGAAATCAAGGGCGATTATAATTTCTGAAAGCTTTATCTTTTGTCAACGAAGCTTATTGTTAAATGTTCTTGCCATGGACAAAAAAATAATGAAAACATTTTCAAAATGAAAAATACTCTGTGTGTGTGTGTATATATGTATATATTATTATTATTTAATTTTTTTCAGGGTAGAACTGTTTCAAACACCCACGCACAACCCTAACCCTAGGTCTATTGAACTCAACGGATTTGTCTGAGAATAGAGGAGAGCTACATCACATTTTAAGAGAGCAGATCAACCCTTTCACTGCCCCCACAGCACACACAAACAGGGACCGATAAATCAAAGCACACACACACACACACAATAAATCCATGGTAAAAAGTCCACTCTGCAGCCATGCTGTCACTGATAACAATCCTCCCTTCCTCTTTCCTTCCTTCCCTTCCTCTACATCATTCACTCAAAGTCGCCTGCAGCATTTATCAACCCCCACAGATGTGTGTGTGTGTAGACCTCAACATGTTGCGACTTGGGTAGAAAGTGGAAATAAGTGAGACGTACTGTATGAGAAACCGTGTGAGACTTGCGCTCCTTTGGAGCGGAGCGTACATTACCTTGAACATCTGTTTGACTTTCTGCCGCGGCAGGTTGACGTTGAGCTTGTGGAGCAGCTGCAGCACCTCGTTGATGCTCAGGGTGCCGTCGCCATTCTTGTCCGCCTCCGTGAACGTCTGCTTCAGCCACGTACAACGAGGGGTTAAGGAGAGCAGCTGATAGCAAAACCAACCGGATAGCCCCATGTGTCACGATGCGGCCACATTTCTAATGGCACACTATTTAGCCTGCCTCTGCTGAAGGCAGTCAGTGTGTTACCCATGCTGTTTGGTCAAGAGACAAGAGACTTGTCAGGCTGGCCCTACACACAGGTGCAATAAAGGTCTGATTGCTGTCACTTAGGTGGACCAAATGTCAATCAGATCTGGGTCAAAGATGCTGGATGTATTGTAGCTCGGAGGTTTGCACTGTTGGGACTATTCCATTGGTGCCACTGCAATCAGGCAAACAAAATCAAGCACAGTAATGTAATAATTTGAAATTATTTGACATCATGTATTTCAACCAGACCTTGTATCAGCTGCAAAAGAAACAAGTATATAGCTAAGTTGCAGTTGTTGCAGTATTTTTAATATTCAAATCATGGTTTGTTGATGGTTTTCAGATACTCAAACTACCTGCAGGGGACTATACACATACTGTACAATCCGTAGAACCAAAGACGACAGAGAATGCAGCGGCTAATGAATTGGATTTTCTGTGGATGTGAGGTTTGTGAGGAGGTGAGGTTTGTTATAAGCAATCTGGTTCAAACCTGAACACCTTTTGAAACAATGCAAAACCTCTTGATCTGTAACGCAGCTTCCCCTCCCTGCTGAAGAGTCTAATTTTAGCGGGAGGCCTGTGAGAGAGACAATGTTATTCATGCTGTGATAGGCACCTCCGACAGCCTTCACCTGCCCTCCTTTCATCATCCCATCAGCCTAGGTGGCATACCTGTGTGGCAGAGAGAATGGATGTCTGTGTCTCTGTGTGTGTCTGTGTGTAGGGGGGAGGTCTGTCGCTCTTTGTGTGTGTGTGTGTGCGGGTGTGCCTATCTGTACTGTTATGCACATGTGTATGTGTGCTACCATCACTATCACTCATCACTAACATTATAACGAGTGCAAACTATCATCATCATCACAAAACACCTTAGACCACCATCCCAATCCTAGTGTCCATCCACAAACACTCCTAACCCCAACCCCATGTTCCTCCCTGCCCCCTACGACCCCCACAGGGCCAGTTTAATAAGCCTATGTCCCTCCCTCTCCCCCCCTCCCAGGGCCAGGGCCAGGTTAGTAAGGATATTGGTCACGTGTGCGTTGCCTCTTGGCCAGGCTGTCCTCGTCGCTGATGCCGGCCATCAGGTATTTGAGACCTGTGATCCAGGTGCGGGCCTCCTCTCCGTTGCCGGACACCAGGTCCAGGGACTCCATGTGCTCCCCGTAGTACAGGCTGAAGCAGCAGTTGGGGTCGAAGCTGCCCTCCGAGTAGCGCTGGAAGATCTCTGACTGCTTTCCCTCGCACACCTCCCGGATGGAGTCGATGGAGACTGGTGGTGGTGGTGGGGGCAAAAGAAGACAAACAGTCACTTGTCTTTCACAGTTATAATCACAAGTATATGGTCAAATATTTACAATGACAGTTACTTCAATCGGATGTTTTGCAACTGGAGAGATTTGTAGGCAGGATGTAGTAGATTGTGGAGTCTACGGTCAAACCCAGAAACACTGGTTCATTGGACAATGACCATGTGATGCGTGAAAGATGTGAGTCTCAGGTGCCATGTTGGCTGAGTATCCCCATTATAATGTGTGTTGTACCAGGTATTTTCAGGATGTGCAGTCCTACAGTATTGCTCTGAACTTCCCCAAACAAAAAAGATTGCGTAATGATTTTTTCCAAAAGCTACTCTCGGTTTCTCTTCATCCCTCTTTGTTTATGCTGCCTTCCTCTTTGTATGCTACCCTCCTCATCTAAATAATGGTTAAATAATTGTCCATCAGGAAATATGACAATTAATGGTGCTCTTATGATGCACAGTACCTGCATATCTCAGTACTCATTACTTCCTATGCTAAATGGCAAGTCAGGCGGTGTATTAGACAAACCAGAAACACTTTCAATGTAACCTATTAAAACGTAATAGAGAAGAGTGAAAGAAGTCACTTGCCGCAGCAAATCCCACTTATATAAAACTAACTGTATACTCATAAAGTTAATTCCATTCCTGATGGATTTGACGTTTTTCCACATTTTGGCGTAATAAGGTTGAATCGGCAGTGGTTAAATCGGTCAAGGCACAGGAAAAGCTTAACTAGGTCTTAATTATGAGCTCAGTCAATATGATACAGCAGGGCGAAAAATAAGCTTCACTTTGACAAATTAGTGAGCCCGGAGAGCTGTTACTAAGGGGAAACACTTATGGGATGGTAATGACATTTTACAGCAGGAAATTGCCTCGAGTTTGTCTTATTTTTTGGGGAACAGAGACAATGGAGGTTCTGAGAGTACGTGGCTGGGCAGCCATTTTGGTTTTCCTCCCGCTCTTTTTAGGCCACTGACCAGAAACAAGGACACTTACAACACGTGACTCAAAGGTTGGGTTCTCTCTGTACAGTAGGGGACCAGCCTTTGATACAGTATGCACCTGGGGGTAGCTGTGGAGCTGCTGAAAATGCATGTATCATCTTGAGAAAGACTGTAGCAAGATGGGGTGGTTGAAGGACTAGGAACCATTCAACCAGACTAAATACCTACAGTAGCACCCCGAGTGACGTCGTTCGTGTAACAGTGTAATCATTGAATTAGATCAAAACCATGCATTACACAATGACATGGTTGTGTTTAGTCAGGACTTAAGAACTTGCATATTGAACAATATACTGACGGCCAAATACATGTCCGTACATGTACATAGCCTAGTGTAAAAAAAAAAAAAAAAAAAAACGCAGCAAAATGTGAAGCGCCAATGCTTGATAAGTAAGTACAGTAAGTAAGTTCAGAACACAAATCTGAAGCAATAATCACATATAATGAAATATAATTATTCCACAGCTAAGTAACTATTTGGTTCATTTCAAAAATAGCCAGAGCACATCGTTATGCAGGATTACATACCCGACGAAGGATTAAGAAAAACCCCACTTGTGGATTACAATAGCGCAGAGAGGATATGATGTGTGCGCGCACACACACACACAGACACAGACACAGCAGTACAGTATGCACTTCACGTTGCACCGTGACCTCCCCAGTTGAATGGAAATTGGTGAGACTGATTGTCAACACGTACGACTGCATGTCAAAGGTGCACAATACAAGTTGAATAACACATGCCACAGCAGTGTCTGTGTGTGCGTGTGTGTGTGTGTGTGTGTGTGTGTGTGTGTGTGTGCATGTGCTCCCTAGTGGGGAGAATAACAATGCAAGTGTCTTTCTAATGTGATTAGCACTATATGTGAAAGGGTGTCTCTTGTAGGCTTGGTGTCCTTCAGTATTGTGTTGTGTTATGTGATTGCGGTGGTTGCGTCTACTATTGAAAACTAGACCAAATGTTGTAGATGAATTGTTTCTTGCTCAAGATGCCTCAATACCACATCACAAACAGCCACAACATGTCTCAGACCAGCACTCAGAATGTACTACCATGTGACATTGGGGGATTGTTGCCTCTCCTGCTTCTCTGGTGGTCCATTCATGATCTTCTCTTTTGTGTGTGTGTGTGTGTGTGTGTGTCGCTGGTCGGGCAGATTAAAGTTGATGAATAATTGAGGCTACTTAAGAAGCTTATTAACTCCCATGGCGGTGTGGAGCCGGGGCTACAGAGGGGAGAGGCAGGAAACTAAGCACTGCAGCACCCCCCAACTCCCCAGATCATAGAACTGTGCTAGACTAGAGAGCTACAGCTGATATGTTTGACTGTGTGCTCTCTAGACTATTGTAGATCGTCTCCATGGGGATGTGTGTATGAAATCACAATCTTAAAATCATCCATTTTTAGATGGTGACCTTTACTGTCGCCCTGGGTGCAAAGAACTCACGTCACATCACCCACTGTCATTATCATTCAAGACACGGGTCAAATACAAACATCAAATACTTTAAACAAAATCAAGCACAACTGAAAGTAAAGTTGTCTGACTCAACTCAACCCAAGCGTGTTCCGATTACTACAGAGCACTAACTAAATATCCTTCTGCGGCCTGATGTCCCAATGGGAATAAAGGGGTGAGTGAGTAATTAAGCAAGTAGGAGAACTCACTCTTGGCCTTCTCGTTCTTGCGGGAGGGCCTCCAGCGGATGCAGGACTTGTGTTCGTCCAGGTAGAAGTAGCGCACCAGTCCCTTGGAGCCTCCCCGTAGCTTCACCATCTGGGTCCCACTCTGCATGGAACTCATGCATCTCTCCACTAGACAAAACAGAGAGAGAGAGTGTTAACAGAGTTCTTACATTTTATGTATTTATTTATTTATCCAGGGAAAACACAAAGTCTCTTTTGCGGGTGCACCCTGTCCACAATATCAATACAAAACACATCAAGTATACAGTAAAATACTAAATACACACACTAACTCATCCAAACAAGAGCATGCATTTATGAGCTGGTCCCTGCCCAAGGACTTAACATGACTGTGTGGAACCAATTGCTCCAACCTCCGTCTACCCTGCAGATCGTTCCAAGTCTGAGGAGCACTGTACTGTAGCTAAAAGCAGTTTTTCTTAATTCTGTGGACACCCATTGGACATTAGAAGCAGCACGCCCAGAGCATGTCTGATTACCACTAGGTCGTCATGAAAGCAATGATGTGAGGTAAAATGGGAGTTTAAAAGAACTGATTTATACAGAAATAAAATCCAATGATAGAGAAGGGCCTCAAAGAGGCCCAGTCAAAGAGTCCCAACCCACAGACTGATACAAAAGACAATGGTGGGTGCAGAAATTATCCCTAGAAATGATTCACTATCATCAATATTACAGCATCTTGAGAAAAATATCTGAACTTAGTTGTGTCTTTATTCAGTACCAGCTTAAGATCAACAAGCGATGATTGAATAGAATCAAAACTGCTGAGCTGAAGAAGCACAGGAGTAGACAACAGTATCATCAGCATAAAGATGTACAGATTTACAAATGTTCAAGGAGAAACTAACATTATTTATGTAAATGGTAAACAGCAGAGTGGACTTAAAATCGAACCCTTGCGGAAGACCTTTATTAATATCGAGAAAACTAGACTGAACTCCATTGAAACCAATTACATGCCGACTGAAACCAATGGCAGATAACCTTTGCAATAGGAGGGCATGATCAACAGTATTGAAAGCCTTTGAGAAATCAATATAGTGCGCTGAACAATGCTGTTTCTTATCCAGAGGTCACAATGTCATTTGGGCAGTTCTGTGTAAAAGGAGCCATGAGGATCAAATTGTGAAATTCATCAGAGCATATCAAATTGGGTGCCATATGAAAGCTACGAGTCTACATTTTTTGGAAATTAAATCAGAAATGCATTTCTCAACCATCATAAGAATAGGGATAAGCAAAGGCTTTGACTTCTGGTCAAACATATGGAAAACATATTTCAATGTTTAGAAAAATTTCAAACCTCATTAATGTTCAAGTATAGACAAAAGTATGACAAAAGACACAGCGGTTGCAGACAATACAAAACATTGTAATTTTGCAGAGGCCGTCTCTGAGGCAAACTAGAAGCAGATTGGGTGTTGCTATGTGTGTCTACAAATGACAGGCCTACTTTTTTCAAAATCTGTTTTTTGGTGCCAAAAGTGTAGGCTATTTTCTTTTGGTATAATGAAGACAAATACACAAATTTCATTGATCACATTCAATTAAGAGTTTTTGTGAGCCCCATAAACATCTCTCTCCATTGTGACCTAACCTCATTTGGAAATGTAGGCTACAGTACATCTAGGCTAGCAGTGTTCATCGTCACGATAGTGAACATTATTTCCTATTCATTAAATGGGCTCCATCAGATGTAATGGCCACCTGATAATTGACTTTGGATTGCCTCAAACTAAAGCTGTAGTCTAGGGCTGGATGGCCTCAGCTATATACAGACACCATTAGCTGGACAGTCAGTGGAAGAGCTGTCAAACTGTAGCCACAATGATGACAACCTGCTTGTCAGAGGTGATAAAACCATCCATGTCCCTGAGCTGTGGGTGGTATTTTGGTACCTCTCTTTGTGTAGTGTCTTTTTCCCACAGTGCCTCTCACCCATGTTCCTCTAGAAGTGTTTTAGGTGATGTTTGAGTAGCGGCCCCATTTTGGGACTGAGGTTCAACACTGGCATCTGTGCAAACAAATGGATTCTGGCAACTAACAATAGGTCTATGCTTTATTGATTTTCTTTTTTTATATCACCCCCACAACACGGTGTGAAATAGGTCTCTTGTTATGGGGATTTTTGTGAAGAAATTGCCTTACACTGTCCTCTGCCCTCTCTCCCTGTCTCTTGCTAAGAAAAGCTGTCGGCTGTGCCAGCCATATCCAATACTGTGTGTGTGTGTGTGTGTGTGTGTGTGTGTGTGTGTGTGTGTGTGTGTGTGTGTGTGTGTGTGTTTGTTTGTTTGTGTGTGTAAATGTGAAAACATGATTTGAAATGGCTTCAAAGATCAAAGCTAGCTAAATCAGTTCACCAACACGTAAACCATTTCAAATACATATTTCGCCCATGCCGTGAGTGTCTGTGTGTGTTTTAATATAAATATTTTGTTGTATGAGCTCCAGACTGGAACCCAGATGGTGGTTGATGAAACACAGACAGTCAATACAAATATTATAATTATAAATGGGCAAATTCCATGGTAACAGAATGATGCTGTGACTTGATTTTTCACTTTCAAAACGTATGCCAAACAAAAATAATTATTCTGGATTTTACATGATTTCTGAATTTTTTACATAATGATGGAGCCAAAAAAGGGACACAAAAAGGTAGAACTATACAATATGCAATCTCATTAAAAGGTAATCATGTACTATTTTAGCCTACACTTAGCATTACACTTTTGGCAGCAAAAAACAGATTTGGAAAAGATAAAATACAAGTAGGCCTGTCATGTACAGACACACACAGGGACACCCAATCTGCCCCTAGTTTGCCTCAGAGATGGCTTCTACAAAATGAAAACATACTTTATTGTCTGCAACCGTTGTGGGAAGGATCCTGAGCCTCTGTCTTAGGGACACCACACACCATGCGTGTCAGCACACTCTTTAATAATGAAGATAAATCTTGATGTACTTTTTGTAGAAGTGTACAATGTGTATGTCATCGTCCTCAATGGAAGTTACTTGTGCTCCATATTTGTGTGATATGCTGTCTTTGCTTTCCCCATTGTACATAACAATAACAAAGTCTCCATTTATTAGAGCATGAGATTAGAATGTTGATGCAGTGCTTGGTGAGGATGTTGATGCAGTGGTGTATTTACTACTGTGGAAGAACAGTTTTGGAAACCTTTTAGGTTCCATGTAGAACCTTGTGTCTTTTGGAACACAAAAGGATTTTCCCAGAGAGACAGCCTAATAAACATTTCAGGTGATGTACAATCTGTACAATAAGTGTATGTAGCCAATTTAAATTCAGTAGTTTTGTTACCCATTGTATTTGGTCATTCTGTTACCGATTTGGTGACAGGATGACCAGTTTTAATGATTTATTAATTCATCAACTAAATTGATAACAGTAAAAACACTACAAGTACGGTAGGTCGACCAATATTTCTTACTTTTGTTAACTTTCATTATCTTCGCTCCTCATGAGGCAGAGGAATTTGAAAATGTCTTACACTTATGTGGATTTTTGGTAACAGGATGATCCGGAGACTGGCCAATGATTCTTAAAGCCAAACCATTTCCTGAAACTAAATGATGAAATTAAGTGTTACATTCAAACAATAATGAGGTTTGATGTTTTTCTTAAGACCTATTACATGTTTGATGTTTTCCTATGATGGAAGATGGTTGAAAAATGTATTTCTCATTTTATTTCCCAAAAATATATATTCTTAGCTTTCATTTGACACCTAATCCGATGAATTTCACATTTTGTTCCTCATGGGTCCTTACACAGAACTATGCATATCCATCTCCATCTAGAACAACATTGTCTCTCTGTGTGTGTGACTGTGTGTGCGCGCATGTGTGCATGTAAGTACAGACAAGTAAGTACAGTGTGTGTACAGAAATCCAGTCATTGATGGATTGCTATAATTGGCCATTGATTCGGCTTCCCTCCGCTCTCCATGCTGACTGGGGACCAGGCAGGTCCCTGGGGCTCTGGTTAATATACAGTAGGCCTAGTCAGACCTGGGGCTGTGGTTAATATACAGTAGACCTAGTTCAGACCTGTGGTTAGTATACAGTAGGCCTAGTTCAGACCTGTGGTTAGTATACAGTAGGCCTAGTTCAGACCTGTGGTTAATATACAATAGGCCTCGTTCAGACCTGTGGTTAGTATACAGTAGGCCTAGTTCAGACCTGTGGATGTGGATAATATACTAATACTGTGGATGTTCTGTAGGGGACTGCATAATGTAAAGGCCAGAGCTCTCAATCGCCACTGACAGTGCCATTGCCATTACAATGCTAACAATATGTCACCTTTCTGTCAGCCTCATGTGCTAAGCTACCATGGATTCATTCACTAGATGCCAAATAGGCAATATCACCATGTCTATTATTTTGCTTCTAAATATAGATTTCAAATCCCTGCTCTTATGAAACCTCATGAAGCGCAAGAACACCACAACATGCAACATACCAGTCCTACTCCTTTACCATAAGGTTACTTCTATATTAAATCATATTGTTATATATGCACATTATGTGGCAGAGAGAGAACGGCACTGCATCTGTGTGAGCGATTGAACTCAGCAGTTCTGTATTGACGTGACATTTGACCTGCCTGTTACCTTGGCTCTCCCCCAGAAACACGCTGGCAGGCAGAGAGAACAAGTCTCTCACATGCTCGGCTTGGTCAATACCATACCCACCACACACAGCGCAATGTCCACAGGCGAGCCACATGCACAGACGCACGCACGCGCACACACACACTCACCTTCCCCAGCCGCACACATCATGCATAAACCCAGACAGACAAACAAACACACACTGGCAGTTAGAGAGAACTACTGTACTCTCTCACGTTCTCCGCTTGGTCAATACCATATCCACCACACACACACACACGCACACGAGGGGTGCAATCTCCCCAGTGGCCAAACTACTCTGAAAACCAAACTGTCTGCCTGCTCCCAGCTCCTCCTCTAAATCCATGCAGACACGTTCCACATTTAATAAGGCAGGCGGTCTCCTTCCAACCCTTCCGAGAGTCCCCAGTGAGGACTGCCATCTGCTGCTCTGCACTATAACAGTCCCCGAGAAGCATCCATCCATCCATCCACCCACCCTACAGCCCTCCACTACCTTCATCGCCACCACTTGGGACGGGGGACGGGGGACGGGGGACGGAGGAGGGAGAGAGAGAGAGACAGAGAGAGACAGAGAGAAGTTTGGGGCAGAGGAGAGCAGCAAAAGTCCCTCTTTTCCCGCCACTGTCACGTTTCCTGGACACATTTCCCTCCATCACTGCAGCCTGTGTCTAATCAAATCTCCAACTGAAAGTGGGACACACTCTGATTGGCATTGTACTCCAGAAACAACACACAGGCGAGGTGACACAAATCAGGCTATGATCCGATTCCCGCAGTCTCTCCCTGCCAGAAGTGACTTGCTCACTCCCCCTCATGGACTTAAAATAACTTTTATTGTTGGTGTTAGCGTGGGCTAAAGGAAGTTTCCGTCAAATATCTTACACCAGTCCTTTTAAATCCTTAAATCCATAAGTGCGAGAGAGTGAGGGAGCCACGGTCAGAGAGTTGGGAGAGATCAGAACTCAAGAAAAGGAAATCTAAACCAAATCAAAACACAGCTGAGAGGAGGCACATGAAAGTGAATGTGTGTGTGGGGTGGGGGTGGGGGGCGACGACGAAGACGACGACACTATGGACGGCTCAATCAGGTGCGTCTCAATTGTGTAACATCTCAATTGTGGATTGATCATTTCCACCGATTTGGAAAATAGACTCACCACTTCTCATGTTCATCTCTGCATCGTGTATAGGGAACCCATGAACAAAACATCACTGCAAGGCACTCACACGATAGGAATATCTTTGGTTTTGTTGAAATATTGTGGAGTTCGTACCAGTGTTCCTGATACACACATTATAGATTCAGCTATAGAACAGAGCTCAGAGATAGAAACTGTAAAGGACTTGCATATTTCCTCGTTGTGGCTTTGACCCACTTTGATTGCATGTAAAACTTAGAAAGCTATTCATAGCCTATGGAAGGCTGAATAATCAGAGGACTTGTAATCAATTAGCCAACAGTCCAGTGAATTGGGACTTAGCTTCTATGCTAATATGGTGCAACTCTAGAAGGCTCTAGATGGTGGATTCTACTGTTGGCAGAGCAAGTAGGGCGACCGTCCACGGAGTTAAAAACATAACACATTCTGAACAAGAAGAAGAACCTTCAAGAAGTAAGACTTTCATGATACCCTTAAAGCACCACAGCACACGACAGTACTGATGCGAGGGAAGCCTTGCCAGAGAGAATTGAGAGAGAGATAGAGAGAGAGAGAGAGAGGGAGAGAATTAAGACAGAGAGTGTGAGAGATCGGATGTAACTGATAACCTGCTTCAGACACCACAGAGCAGAGTGATACTAACAGTCAAACCGTTGCAAACACTCCTGAATGCACTTGACTGCAGGCAGTCTCGGTGGAGGGGTGGAGGGTGGGGGGGGGAGTCAGCAGAGTCAGCAGAGAGAGGACTGGCCACTCCAAACTCTCTATTGGGTGCAGGCCGGTTGCCATGGAAACACAGGGTTAAAGTAGCGGGAGATCCAGTATAGCAAAAAAGAGAAGAAGCTCAGAGTGGAAGACAGTGACACATCAAACTGGCTGGCGAACTCTGTATCTGTCATTGATGATGACGACGCTCGCCACAGGTGCGTGCGGGTGATGATCCGCTAAACGGTGTGACGGCCCACAAAACACCTGGCTACGGAACGTCACATTCATTTCGCTAAAATGTGCTTTTCACAGGAGAATGTGAAAACCTACTGAAAGTAAATGCACCAATTATTATGATGTTATGCCTGCGCAGGTCGACAGATTCACACGTCATCGCAAACTCATTTCTCTTTTCATTTAGTTGCGTGCAAATACGTGACAATGTGATAACATTTTCAAATTACTCTGTTTTTTTTTCACTGGTTTAAAAGCGTAAACAATCGGACAGGAACAAAAAAAAAAAATCACTGAAATGGAGAAATCACTTTTGGCTTAATATGTCTGAGGAAAGAAATGTTAAAGTGGTTTATTTATATCACCTCAATTCAACCAGGTAAAATGCAGGGGAACAGAGGTAATTTGAGATTAGGTCCTTGCCAAAATTGCTCGCCTGGAAACTAATCAAAGTAATTACATCGAACGACAAAACTATAGAGCAATTACCACCGGCACACTGTAATTTAAAATGGTTCCATTTCCTGACCTACTTATTTGATAGAACTTTCAAAATGATTACAACAACCTCCTCTACATTGGTAATACTTCTGACAGTATTAGGCTAATTATCCTGCTAGTGATCGCAGCTGCAAAAGCGGGTTTAAGATGTTGAAATAGGAATGAGACGTTAGGTGACGCACAAACTTCCCCCCAAGGAGGCAGCTGAAAATGGGGGGAGGGGAGGGTAAGGTAAGGTGGAGTAGAAGGAGGTGAGAAGGGAGCTGAAAACTGGGGGAGGGGAGGGTAAGTTGGAGGGGAGGATAAAGGGGGGGAGGAGAAGGTGGAGCCGATGCTGTGACGGCGGCCAGGTGTAACCAAGGTGACGCCGTGACCTCATCGTCTGGCGGCCCCGCGGGAGTGGTGCAGTCTGGGTGCAAGTAGGCCAGGGAGCACCTTGTTAACCTGTCTCTCACTACAAGGCCACTAGGCTAAGCTCAAGGGGATTGTCTGGAGTCCATATGTCACACACACACACACACACACACACACACACGTCTCTGTGATGCAGGTGTCTCAACAATCACTAACAAAAAAAAAAGCAAGAAAACGAATAACGAGCCTCACAGGAGACAACCTCCATTGTCTCCAAACCACCTGCTGTACAACGGACAGTCAACATACCTCTGCAAAACAACATCCCACAGTTTCCTACGAGCATGCACACACGCACAGCACCTTTGCCTAGCAGGGTGGCCTATCGACCGTCAGTCTAACGACCAACCCAGTCCAGTGTAAGTCTTACCCATGAAGCCCAGTCTATACTTGGAGAAGGCCATGATGCTGCTGCCTATCCAGAAGAATTCCTCCACCAGTCGAGACAAAGAGGCCTGCTGCTGGACCTTACATATCCCCCTCTCTTTCTTCTCCTTCTCCTTCTCTTTCTCTTTGGTGGCGACTGTCCTCTTGGCCGGAGTAGAGGTGGCGGTGGCTGAGTGCGTCAGTGGCGAGGACACAGGGTCCATGGGGAACAGGCCGCTCACCACGTCGCCGCTCATGTCTGATGGGGATTGTGGGAGCCCCGGTTCAGTTTCCTGTTGTTTCCTTTTCTCTCTCTCTCGCTGCATAGGACTAAAAAGTCTGTCCTCCCTCTGGCTGCTTACACCGACACAGGTACAAACGGGGCATTTAAACGATTTGCGGATGTCGACGGGTGGGAAAGGTTGTCTTTTGGAAGGATGCTTCTCTTGATCTCGGAGTATCTGGTCAATGCACTACTGTCACAATGCCTGCTGTCGGCTGCTTTTCCAAGCATTCTCCCATACGGTACAGAGCCAAAGGATTAGTAGAGCAATCCTCAATCCACCTCCACTCCAAAAGATAAACAACAGTTAGTCAATCATCTGGCACTCCTCACGCTGCAGAAAACCTTGTCCTTCTTTTCTCTTCAATAGCCCTTCATTGGAAGTAACACAAAGTCACGCCTGTGGTGGTGCCATTATCTTTTATTTGCTTTCACTTCCTGGCTGGGTTTTTCCTCAGTGGCATTCGAAATAGGCTTCTTTGTCAGAATGGAGAGAATGAGCAGATGCGGGTGTAGCGGTGGAGAGAACGAGAGAACGAGTGAACGAGAAAGAGAGATGCTAACCACTAACTGTACAACATGTGTCAGGCGGCAATCCTAAATCCCTCAGAATCTGTAATCCAGGTCTGAGGGATTTACTTAACGTGTGGCTAGAGAGAGAGAGAGAGAGAGAAAGAAAGAAAGAGAGAGAGAGAGATAGAGACGGATAAAGAATGAGAGAGAATGAGAGAGAGAAAGATACCTAAGAGATGTAACAAGTATTTATTTTTTATTTTTTTAAATCAATTAAAAACTCTTTTTGATCTCCAAGAGTGTCTCCTGTGGGGTCTACCAGTGGATATCAAAGTGACGACATTCACACAAAAGTCTGCGCACTCGCAGTTGCCAGCCGAGGGGAGACATGAAACACTCCTTTAATCGTTTTTTTGTCTCTTTCTTCTCGCTCTCTATCGCTCCGTGTCAATGTGAAGCCACGGTAGTACATGATAATTATGGTTCGGTGTATGACTCAGTTCTTTGAGAGCGCTCCATCTCCGGTAGGGTTTTGTGGAGAAAAAATGAACCTCACCACTCTGATGAAGTAGGCGACCTCTCCCATCAGCATTCTCTCCCTTTTGAAAAAAACACACTTTTTTTGCTAATGGTATCACCCTTTGATAATTTTACAAAGGTAGGCCTACAGCATGACTCTGTATCTTCTCTCTACCTTTGACAGAGGTGTAAAGCATGACTTGAGAGCTGCTAAATGGAGTGGGAGGATGAGACAAGAGCATAAAACTGTAGCTTTAATCACACATATCCAACAGACTGTGCTACTGTACACCTAGTGTATAGCCCCACAGTGAAAATAGAGACAGACTCCTCTTTCATTGGTATATAAAAAGACTCAGTACTTAGTGGTGCCTGATGATTGATAGATAGATAGATTGAACTTCTTTGTTTGAGTGTTTGGCTACAAACAAGTGTTAGCACTAATCACTAGCACCACTGTCAACATTACAGTGCCAAGAAAAAAGACTAAAAAATCCATATATACAATGTTTGTTCTGAAGTGTTGCCTCAAACAAATCCCTCAAAAAGACCCTCAAACTATATTTTCAGGCTGTTTCTTGAACTGAATTGTATCCATACAGAAATCAGAAACATGGCACAGTCATCACCACATACTGTGGCCTTGTTGAATAGCTATGCCATAAACAAACTATCAAACCACGCAGGGCAGCAAGGCAGTCATGTCTAATTACAATCACTGGGAATAGAAAAGCAAAAAGGCATTAGTCGACATAAAACGTATTCCCTTGCCATGTGAAACAATTAGGCCTAAATTCTTTTTTTATCCAAAATATTACTGGGTAACAACAAACCTCCCTTGATGTGTACTGTAGGAGGCCAGAACATAGGGCCACACATAGGGCCTGTTGATTTGGTATTATCTCTGACTAAACAACGGAAGACATTTTGTAACAGGGAATGTGTTGCACACACAACCACAACACAACATGTTCCACTGACAACCGAAGCAGAGCTTCAAAGCATGATGAACAAACAAACATACATACATACATACATACATACATACATACATACATACATACATACAAACTGTTAACAATAAACAGAACTGAGGCCAATGATAAAACTTGTCCACATTACATCTGTGAACAGAAATATATGCCTTCTGACAAGCAACAAGTGCAACTTACTAGCTTCCCTTGCCATACGAGTGGGTGTTGCGCCATTTAAAGTCCTCATGACTGCAATAGTGAGTTAAAGGAACGAGTGAGTCTGTTATGATCAGGTAAATGATAGGCCTAGAGTAAAAGCTAGGCAGGGGGCCACTGGCAGAGTATTAATACACCCCCACTACTAGGGCCTCTTGAATTACTGCTGAACAGCCAGGGCAGGTCTGGCCTGGGAAATTAAAGTGCATTGGGGCTGCTTGCCAACTCTCTGCCAGTGTAAACCAAAAGGCTAGAGAACCCAATGGTCTCCGGTTAACTCTGAGACAATACCACTAACATCTCATTTGGGAGAATGTGTTGAATAAAATGAGTTTATTCAGTTAGCTATACTCTGTGTTGACAACACTCCTTTGAAACATATGTGGATACATATGAAACATATGAAACATCCCTATTGATCAGAGGATCATTAATTCATCTTTGTCTTACCCTATGCGTAATGATGACATCATCATGTCACGTTCCATAAAAGTTCAGTCATACTGAATCAATGAGAATGAAATAGGGAAATACTACTTTTAACCTACAAATGTGTAGTTTAATCTAGAGATATCTGCCCTTTTTGCCTTAGGCAGAGTGTAAACTATCTTTGAAGTACACAACTCAACTTCAAGTAGGCTTTCTGCGTGAGATGAGTTAGGTCGCTGACTGGAGTGGTTATCTATTCAACTTTGTTTAGGCAAATCACAAATAAAATGCACAACAAAAACTTCCACAAGCTGAGCAAGAACAGAATGAGTTTAACTCACCGTGGCTCCCTCGTTTGGAGCTACTGTTTCTTCCTGTTGACTTTTTGGGACATTGTGAAACGCAATTGACTGAAAAAAGGTGAAGATCCAACCTGTTGTAGCGTCTTCTAACCTTGGACCATGTCGCGTAAAGACCGACTTCCAACGCCTTGTCATTGAACAACCAGGGAGGAGCTTTGTCCAGGCAATGGCCATGTTTAAACATAACAAATCAATATTTCTGGAACCAAGACAAACAAATGGAGTGTGCCGCCAATATCCACCGAAGCGTAAATAAGTTTGGGATAAACAAGGAATTGGCCAACTAAAGACCACAACTAGACAACACATGTACGGCCTGTTCATCCAACAATAACTTGGACTATGAGCGAAAAAGCGATGTTTAGGAAACGTAAACATCTAGTCCATATGACAGCACATGACGCGTCATATGGAACTCAACGTATCCCTCCGGCGATGCGCGGAGGGATTATGTTGTCAATCACACCTGTCACGACTTCACCTGTACAGCGCACATGGGTCTACTTTCCTACTGGGTGGTGTTCGACATTGCTGTGACAATTAATACACAATTAATACAAATATTGCCACAAATATTTTGTTCAGTCCAGTCAAATTAGAAATGACAAAAAATTCTTAAGTAATTGAAATACATATTTTAAATACATGTAACAGAAATACTGCCCCTCTCTGCACACACACACACACACACACACACACACACACACACACAATAGCACTGTGAAATAGACCTCACACTCTTAGTGGGTAGCCATTTCACGGCCACGCCACGGGGTTAGCTGGACACACAGAGGAACACACACAGAGCCTCACACCTCTAAATCACGGGTCAGAACCTCCACATGCCCCCCACCGTGTGGAGACAGAGACAAACAAGTGGCTCCCACCAAGGGGTCTGGACACTTCCTGCTTGTGATCATGTAAGAGAATGCATTATTCATCATTCCTTCCTTCACGCCTGCCTCAGCGCCTGCCTCAGCGCCTGCCTCAGCGCCTGCCTCTATTGTCCTGTGGTATACTGTAGCCATATATTTAGGCAGGAATTACTCTAATTACTAATCTCCCTCTCTCACACACAGACACACATGCACAAGCACGCAAACACACACACACACACACACACACACACACACACACACACTTCGTATTCTTAAAACAGGAAGCATCCACCAGTGAGGGGAGTAGCGGTGGTAGGTTTTCAGGGTACCCAAAACTGCAGTATTATCTGTCTTTAATTGACCAAAAGAGCTGCTGAGTTCATTAAATGAAGGCTCTGTATATATACAACAAATGTTTCTGAACACTCCTACACTGTTCCCAGCTTACCACTCAACAAAAAAAACAAAAGGCCCACTGGGTCACTGAGGAAAATCAATTTCATGGACGGAGCAGTCAAAATGCAGTCCGGCGCAGGAAAATGAAAGACAAGGAGATATTGATGAGCCTTCATCAGCAGAATCAGGCTTGCCTGAGGCATTTGAGGAAATAAACCTCCCTATCCATCTTCCCTGTCAACAGAATTATTACTCAGGTGATGTTTTTATTCATTATACTGCATGGCAGTAACAACTGGGTTAAGGATGTTTTATTCAAGGGGGGAGAGAGGAAGGGGGGGACTTTTACTGAACTCGTCAGGGTACGAGATCTCATTATAAACACTCAGACATAGACTGTTGGTTACAGCATACTGTACTGTACTGTATATCCAATGAGTACAACAGCATTCATAGATAACACCTTCAGACAGCGATAAATCAAGATTTTTTTCTGACTGCTTAAAGAGAGGAAATACAGAAACAAAAACAACACATTATTAGGGCCGGGGCTTTTTCCTTATCCATGACTACATGATGAGGAAAAAACTCAAGATTCAAGATTCAAGATTCAAAACTCCTGGCCCTTACACAATTGGATGTAAACTTGACGAGATTGCAAACCACCACAAGGATCACAGCTTCTGGTGAATTATTGAGGGAGCAAAAACAGGCCAATAGCCCAGATAGGTCTCACTGTCCCGCAGAGAGACATTCTGATCTCATGAGTAAATCTGACAACATGCTGTGGGCAGCTATAAATAAACAGAAGATATTACATCAACCCCTGTTTAGGAGGGCATGGACATACAGGTGTGTGTGTGTGTGTGTGTGTGTGTGTGTGTGTGTGTGTGTGTGTGTGTGTGTGTGTGTGTGTGTCAGGTGTTTCAAGTGATCCTGACTTGGCTAATCCCCAGTGTTTACTACACACACACACACACACGCACGCACGCACGCACGCACGCACGCACACACACACACACACACACACACACACACACACACACACACACACACACACACACACACACACACACACACACACAATTTCACCTCCAAATCATGCCTCAATCCTCAATCCCCACACACACCACACACTCATATCAGTTGAATCCCTGTCCCTTCCATCAGCCTACTTAGAGTAAATCCTCTGGTTAGACTGAGGTAAAACATACTGTATGTAGAGGACAGAGTGCAGTTAGAGTGCCACAGAGTGGGGTACAATAGAGTACCATGGGGACAGGAATGATGTAGGACTCTCTATGAACCACTGCAGTGCATCAATCTACAGTATATACGTTGTAATTACGGTGACATGATATCTTATGAGTGCTGTTAGTAATTCTTATAGTACACTATTTCACAAGGTATTACGACTGTAAAACCATCTTGAAACACTAAAACCTTTTATAAACTGAGTGGAAAGATTGCTGGGCCAAGTTGTGAATGGATTTGTTTCCCATTAAACAGAAACAAACTCAGAAACAAGGATGAAATGAGGAACCAGGCCCCCCTATAGTGCAATCGCTCTCTCTCTCTCTCTCGCTCTCTCGCTCTCTTTCAGGAAGTCTGTTTGGGGGGCAGGAGGTCCTTTTCATATCACATTTTCCTCAAATCTCTCCCAAGTCTGTCAGCTTTGGTTCTGTTGGTGGGGTTCATCCCACAATACATTGTAGCATTGTGGGATTTCAAACGATTTTGTGAGCTGGATAGAAACTTGGGTTTATATTTCAGTCCCCCCCCCCCTCCCCATTCCACCCATACTCCCTGGCTGCAGATTAGGACTTGGGCCAACCAGAGAATTCCACAGGCCAAATTCCATTAGGTAAGGCTTATATAAAAGTGAAAAAGGACACTGCTACCCACACTGAGGAAAATAAATACATGTACGGACAGTCATCAAAATTTTATGACCAGCGACATTTGAATCATAATCAGACTTTATCGGCTTGACACACACACACACAGACACGTGCATGCACACACACACACACGCACACGCACACGCACACGCACGTGTGTGAAGAGTCTTTCTCCCTTCCTCCTCCCTTCTCTCTTCCCTCCTCCTCCCTCTCTTGCAGATCCATACAACAAGCACATCACCAGTGCTGGGGCTAGTCTCATATTATGCACTCTAAAAGAACCTCTGCTGTTATGCAATACAACACTACACACTTTCAAAGGGACTGGACACAATAGGAACATCAACATATTTCTTCACCCTCTACTCAACAAGTAAGCATGTTGTGCAGTCATCTTAACCCACCATGACAGCATCCACACTGGACAGCTGCCACCAACTCTATACACCAATATACACCGGACACTTTCCTCTCCAGACTGGATGGAGAATGACACCTTGCTTAGTTGGCTGTATGCTCAGTGCACGTGTACGGTCATGCTTGTATATTATATATGTATACGGTATATATGCTTGTTTATGCTTGTACATAGTCATGTTGTGCGATTCCTCCCTGCTTTTCAGTTTGTAAATGAGAATACGTTGTCAGTAATTTATCCAGAAAAGAAATCTTACACTTGGCGGACAATGATCCAACCTAAGATATCAATCTTAGTTTTTAAATGTCATAATTGCAGTTATGCCCGCCCCCCCCCCCCCCAAAAAAAAGAAAAAAAGAAGTAAAGTAGGTCAAAATGGAAAAAAGGTGAAAGGTTCAGAAGCGTTCCCACCAGATGAAGGATCAGAGGCACTCATCGGCGAGGGCACGGACCCGTGTGTAGGGTTACTATGCCAACTGAGGCGGGACAGGAGAGTTACTGTCTAGCAGATGGCATGTGGTGGCACAGAGGATATGGACGCCTGCTGCTCTGCCTTCCGGGGGGGGGGGGGGGGGGGGAAGTGAGTGACTGTGTGTGTGTGTGTATGTGTGGTGTTTGTGAGGTGTTTCAAGGGATTCTGTCTTGGCTAATCCCCAGTGTTTACTGCACACACACAATTTCACTTCCAAATCTTGCCTCAATCCTTTGCCTGCCCCCACACACCGTTTCACCACAGAGTTGAGTACATAGTGTAGAATACAGAGTACATTGTGTACAATGAACAGTAGAGTACCACTATCTAAGAGGTTTCTAACACTAACATAGCTACAGTATGTGGGTCTTCCCAAAGTGGTTTGGAACATTCCCCAATATATGGCCATGCTGAAAAGTGAAAATGATCGACACTGTATCTTGTCCAAAGTGATGAGAAAGTAAATTAGCTATTTTGCCTACCATTTAGGGTTAGGGTTAGCCATAGGGTGGCTGAGGAGGGTGAGGGGATAGTGTTTAAAAGACGATTTTAGGAGGGAAAGAGCAGCACCTCTTGTCTCGCACTGTTGTCAAGATCGCCACACCTCGCTTGATGAATGACCCACTTTCTAAGGCATACTAATGGTAAGGACATAGCACATTACATGGTGAGCAAACACTGCGCTGTCCTTGTTGTGAGAGGAGGAGAGGAGGAGAGAAGGAGAGGAGTGTTGTCGTACCATCTGGTAAAAGGTTAACCAAGCTGCCATCCAAGAGGAGAGGAGAGGACGGGCAGTGAGAGGAGACAGAAGTGAGGTTAACACTGTAAGAGGCAGGCAGGGCCAGAGGGCCTTTCTACATTCAGATGATGTTGGAAAGAGAGAGAGAGAGAGAGAGAGGGAGGGAGGGAGGGAGGGAAGGAGGGTGGGAGGGAGAGACGGAGGTGTGGGCAGGAGGTAGTCACCCTTGCTTTAAAATGAGACACACTGACTGTTCATTCTTGACCTGAAATCAATTCTCAACTTAATGTACGCCACCATACTGTTTGTAATAAACACTAACATCAATTTGGTCATTTTGTCTTCCCAATGTATTTGTTGTGATTCATGGAGCGATTTAGTGTCGCTGCTAACAGTCTTGTTTACCTCAGGGCCTTGGTTGAGGATCAACTCATCGCCCAAACGATAGAATCTCATTTTTTATCCTCCCGTCTCTCTCTCTCCCCCTCTCTCTCTCTTTCTCTGAGTGCACATGAGCTGTTTGGTTGCGGTCAGTGCCACATGAGGATGTAGTCTCAGTCTGGCTCCAGCTGCAATGTTAATGCTAAACACCGTGGCAGCTGGACAGAGGGAACCGGTCCAGGCCGGTTAGCGTAGCATTGCCAGACAGCTGGATCTAGCTAGCCGTAGCCTTGCTAAGCACCGGTTAGCATATCCTTGGCAGAAAGGCAGGCCAAATAACTGGAGCAAATGCTAAAGCCTCAGCTCCAGTCCCTGGTTTGACATATTCTTGCCAGAAAAAGACAGGCCAAATAGCTGGAGCCAATTACAACTGCAGCTAGCGTTAGCATAACTCATTCATTGGTGACTGAAGTGGCCGAGTGACTAAGAAATGCAGCCAAACAGCCAGCAGCTATAAACAAACAAAAATGAGTGAGTAAATAAAGGATTCTCAATCAATTCACAGACATAGGCTTCTGTACAATCCCTACATATTATGACCAATATTCCTTGGTGGCCTATAATCAAGGTGTAGACGGACTTTGGTGGCGCCAGTCTTGATTTCAATGTGTATGAAATTACACATTGAAATCAAAAAAACTATTTATAGTTGAATGAGCCTGGTGGACATTGTGAAGAAGTCACCACCCTCACCATTTGTCAATTCCTTTGCGATTGTAATGTGTCTGAAGAAATCACACTCTCACCATTGATGATATCGCAAATGATATTTAAGGAGAGGGACAGTGAGATATTCTTTGAGTTTTGGGTTAGGCCCGTCACGGGCACCATTCTCCCGTGTTGTCCTTGACGCACGTTAACGTATGGTTAAAACTTAGCCATGTGTTGCTTTGATAAATTGTTGTTAAATTGCTTATTTTGTTGATACTCTATTCAAATTCTTCCTATGTGCATTAATGTGATGTTGTGCGCTAGATAAAGGTTCTGTTAATACAGCACGACATAATCGTGACCAGGTTCTCCCATTTAATGTCTCATGTTCACATGCATTGTTCAGGACATGTAGAGTCGAGTCATCAGCTTCAGATATTGGCTTGAGAATAAACTCCTCGTAATCCGATTTATCTTAACTTGAGGGCATGGTAAAATAGCATTTTGGGTATTCTTAATGCAATGTAGGATCCGATATGATCGATTGTTTGTCACACAGGGATGAGCAAAGCATTATCAGTCATTATTAATCATGAAATATCTTTTGGAGTCAGATATAATGTAATGTTAACTTGTGTTAGCTGGTCATGTGACCACTTGTTTTGAGTTTGCTCAATCATGTCCATAACTGTTAGAAGTAATCATTGGGAATAATCTATTCTTCAGTGTTTTATTTTCAGATTCTATAAAGACTTAAGGGATATTGAATATGAGTCATTCATGTATGTAATGTAGTCGATGCCAAGGCATGGTTTATCTGATTCCATAAAAGAAACAAGACACAAGCAATAGGCCTGCGTGTCATGTTGACTAATATTGACAGATGGCCCTTCAAGCCATCCACTGAGGTGCAATCATTATAATGTTGTTGGGGGAAGCAGGACCATAATTATGATGTGTCAATCTTAATATGGAATGCTGCAGACACATCGAAATGCATGATTCAAACGATAGGAGGACTTACAGAAAATCAGATTTTAATGAGTTGGAGTGACATTTTAATTTTTAATTTTTCTTAGCAGAATAGACACAGTCATTTAAAGCAGCTTTATGCTGAATCATTGTATTGATATGCTTTACATGCATACCTGTATGAGAGTGTACAGGCATCAAAGTAAGACTCAAAGTGTGATCCAGTGGTACTGTATACTCAACAATGATCTCAAGAAAGGATCGGGGCCAACTTGTCCTGCTCTATTTTTCATAGAAGACGTAATGTTATTACTTGGTGATGTAATGTATGCGTTATCTAAATGAGACTAACCCCGGATGAATAAAGGTTAAATAGAAAACTCAAATCTCCTCAAGTCCCGAGGCATTGTGCTCCTATCTTTTCCTCTCATATACTGTACAGTATCTTCTGCTGCAGCCAATCCCAATTTCTCTCAAAGACAGTCGTCTCAATACCAGAATTCCCTGCTCACAGGGGACATTTATCACACTCGCACTGCCCAAAAAAAACCCCGGAGGAGCCATGATAAATGACTTCCATCACTCAGAACGGCACGCTGCAATAACAGCCTGAAGAAAAGAAAAATAGGCAGCCATCGACACCGGCAATGTCACCGTCACCGAAAATGTCATTATGTCTCTATAAAACATAAATCTTCCTCATTATTTGACAGAAACTATTCTAATACACTGTCAGAAGGCAGAAATGCATTTTATATGAAGTCCTGATCAGTTGTGATAGACAACATTGTGTTAAAGCAGTACAGATGAAGTTAAATGGAGTGTTTACAGCTCTGAGTCATGTGAGGATCAGTCGTGTGGAGATGTTTATGT
Source organism: Argentina silus (assembly GCF_951799395.1). Taxonomy (NCBI): domain Eukaryota; kingdom Metazoa; phylum Chordata; class Actinopteri; order Argentiniformes; family Argentinidae; genus Argentina; species Argentina silus. Next base: position 1,358,717 of record NC_139662.1, read on the forward strand.
GAAGCCTGATGGCTCTCATCCATTCAGGGGCTAATCCTTTGCTTTGTCGACTCCAATTTGCTGAGATCTTCATCAATTTGCAATTCTTTACCAGGAGGAGTTGCTGTTTAAAGGCAGTTTCCCCAATGAAGAATGAACTGTTTTCCAGATAAGTAGTTGGAATTGATTCATGACTTCATATGATAGGAAATGTGTATGGGATCTCACATGGTGAGAGTCAACGAATGCCTACAGTATACCAGGACCTATGTTAAAAGAGAAGAAAAGAAGAATGAATCCTGTTTAAATGCTAACATGGTATAATAAAATAAATTTGATCTCAATGAGACTAACCTGGATAAATACAGGTTTAAAGAAAAAAAACATGTTTGAATTCAATGGTAATCAATCAATCAGTTGGCCACATTTCCCAACCGGCCTTGACAATGTGTGGTGAGTAGCCCCTCACACACTTCAAAACCAAGTGAAAAGCAGTAAATCACTACAAACACCAACAACAAGTTGAAACTTAAGAAACAAAGGGCTTACTTAGGTATGGAGTCCTATGGCTGTGCTGTACACAGTAAGTCACAAGAGATGCATGTATGACAAGCCGGATTTGAACCTAGGTCTCCCACAGGGAAAGCATCTACCCAAGCATCTACAATTAGACCAGGAGGTCGTCTTCAAGGTCTGGGTGATGCATGAGTTTACATGTTTCAGACAGGCCTACTTTATCACAAGTGTGTGATTCCAAATCACCTCCATTACACATGGGAGCACAATGCCTCCTCACAAAGTAAACAAACACTAGCCTTGGGAAGACGTCCACGACATTACTTATCAAGGTTTATTGAGCGAGGAGTTTAGACTCTAGGTATCCATGCAGGAGATTTGGCAAAGGCCACAGTGTGCTGTGACTTGATCCTACAGGCGCCCCCTCACTCTCCAAAATCCATAACAAAACAAACATAGAGGCAACACATCACCTCCACAAAGAAAAACAAATACTGTAGTGCAAACTGGGGTTGAGGTTATTACTGTGTGTGTGTGTGTGTGTGTGTGTGTGTGTGTGTGTGTGTGTGTGTGTGTGATATATAATATATGCCATTTAGCTGACGCTTTTATCCAAAGCGACTTACATTGCAGTGAGTGCATACATTTCAGTATATATGGTCCCAGCGTGTGTGTGTGTGTGTGTGTGTGTGTGTGTGTATGTGTGTGTGTGTGTGAGTGAACGGGGAGAAGCACTACATACCTGCACTCATCAGCTGAAACTAGGCTTAATCCTCACTTTCAACATCCAGAACGCACAGGTGGGCAGACACACACACACACACACACGCACACACACACACACACACACACACACACACACACACACACACACACGTTCGTTTCAGACGACCTCCACACATGCACACACACACTACCCTACACGTACATATTGACTACCGGCCTTGCGCTCCATTCCTGCACACAAGTGGTTCAATCTCGAGTTCATGATGAAACATGCGTGGGCAGCCCTTAAGAACCCTCCTTATTGACGAGACGCTAGGCGAACACTCCCACACACCATCACGGCCATCATCATTACATCTATTAGCATAACAATCGATCGCCAGCAGCTCTTCTCCAGCATGACAGTGCCCAGAATAGAACCCTCGTAGAATCTCGCTGAAGCAGCTAAAGGGTGGTAAACAACTCCTCAAGGTCTTGGCCTTCACATTTTGAGACACGTTTACTGATCCCTACCTGGGGTTGATGGTGATGTGCTATTCCCTGCTCTGCTCCAACCAGACATGGTGGAGACCCTAGTGCCTCTCAAGGTTTCTTCCCACTAGGGAGTTTTCCATTGCCACTCTGCTTCTGCTTGCTCTTTGGGAGGTTAGACTCGAGTCACTGTTTAAACTCTTTGTGACAAAAATGTGTAAAAAAGTGCTCGGATCGGTTGGTTGATTTGATTATGATATGGATGGATGCAGACTGAGAGCTTTGGTAATGTCCAAAGCACAGGGCTTAATATACCATTCTTAAGGCTAAGATACAGATGTAGAGAAAACCTGACTGATTTGAAATATATTATACTCGATAATACTGTTTTACGGGGTTGTGAAAATATTGCTGGAATGTTCCTGAAGAATTCTCTCCGGGCACTGAGACATCTGGACAAAAAGTATCAAAGGGTTGGTTCAGGATTTTTCAATTTACTGTAGAGTAGGGAGTCATGGGGGCTCTAAAAATAAAAAGTTAAACATTTGTGACGACAATCACCTCAGATGAACTCTTTGACATGGCCGGTAACTCCCACTGTTATGCTGTTAGAAGCTTAGTAGTTAGTAGTAGCTATTTAAACAACTCTGAACCATGGATTCAAGTTTCTTCTGGCCCATAGATTACTTTCAAGATAAGGAACCACCTGACTATAAATTGAAACATCCTGAATCAACCCTTTAAGAACCGGAGATGTCCTGGCGACTAAAATGCTTTGCGTTGAGTAAGTGGCTAATTTATCTCCTACCTGAGACAGAGGTCTCCACCATCTTGAATTCCTCCCTTCTGATAGGAAGATCTCCCAAAACTATTAAAGCTCCTGTTCCTTTTGTGGGAACCTGGACAGACAGACAGACAGACAGACAGACAGACAGACAACCGGAGCAACATCCAACTTGAACTCATATCTGCTGGGGACGAGACTCTGAAAGGTTTAATAATAGCTTTTGCCATTGCTTTGCTTTGTCATCTCTCCCACATCTCTCCCTCCCGCCATACCCCAGCACTCTTGGCATGGGCCCAAAGTGTTGTGTAAAGCTGCTAAGATGTTTTATTCTTTGCTGTGGCATTCTTCACACCTCTCTGCTAATGAAACACTAGGGTGAGGGCATAGGGAGCTATTTCACTCAGGAATCAACCAGGCCGCCGGGTAGGCTGTTGTGCTTCAGAAGTATGGCATGTATCACGGCTTCTGCTTCATTCTCTTTTTTCTGTTGCTTATCCACTGATATTCCAAAAAAAACAAGCAAAGTGGGAGGTGACAACGAGACGCATCAAATGTCCTTGGAAAACAACTCGGTCCCTGGTGACCAGTGTGACAACACACTGTGGTCCGCACGCTGTGACAGCGTCTGTTTTCTGTCCTGACAACTGTGTCGACACACAGACGACACACAGACAAGGTCATCAATATAAAGCTCACTCCTCTCGCTCTCCACATGAGACGTCCATGGAAAGGGTCTTGGTGAGGACACAGTGGAGCTTTGCCTCTTGACACAAGCTCAAATTTGACATTTGCACAATGTCCATATACAACCACGCTCATACTACACACACTCAAGCATGCGCACAGATTCTGTCACTAGGCTTCACATGTGTGTGATACGTCACGCAAGAACCCTGGAGAGAGGTCACACCAAGGCTCGTAACAACAACCAGAATTTTCAATATTAAAAAGGTAAAACATGTATAAGCTAATGTTCCAAACTAACTGTAAGGCTTTCATATATGTTTGTGGTATTTGAAGGGCAATGGATGAATTTGGCTATTGTTGTACAATGGTTCGGTTTTCGTGTGTTTCAATAAGGGTTTATTTTTAAGATAAGCATGGCGTAGAATAAGCTATTATTTGACTCATTAAACAGAGGGTGCAACTCCCTTGGGAAGTTGTTAGTGAATCAAACATGTCTATGGCCACCTTCCTGTTTATATCTCATGACAGTCATCAGTTCAAAACTATTTAACATACACATTGTGTTTATACACCATTTATGCACTGACACTGTTCAGTACTTACACAACAATACAGTGGCATTTAGAATTCCCACATCATTCAACCCTCTTCCCAAATGTGCTATGTTGCCATGATTTTCACAACAATCTATTCAATAAAATAAGCTTCTGTAACTTACTGTCTCTTGTGAGAGTATCCTTTTGCTATGTGCCAAAATCAGAAACATCCTCCTGCAGTGACTGGCTACTGTACCTCTGTGTCTGTCCCTACCCTACAATACAGTACATATTTTATGACAACGCATTCAGCCCAATTCATAATGTCTTCGTTTTAATAATTTGGAACATGCGTAAGGATGTAGTCACCTGAGATAAAAGCTGAGCCTGCCTTTGCCTGCACTCACGTCGATTGCCCAGTGCAAACATAGGGGTAGAGAAGGAGAGGGAGGACGGAGAGCATGTGCTTTCAATCAAATGGAATAAAGAATAATTAAATAATGCCCCAGTGATGTTGTCGTGAATATTGTATGAGTGATGCTCTCCAACTTTCCTGCCATTTTTTTTCGAGAAAAATGTCAAAATAATAATCTATTATTATTATTATTATTATTATTATTATTATTATTATTACTACTACTACTACTACTACTACTACTACTACTACTACTACAACTACTACTACTACTACTACTACTACTACTACTACTACTACTAATAATAATAATAATGCATTTTATTTGTATAGCACTTCTTTCACAAACCAAGAGAACTTCACAAGGAGTATAGCAGAGAGAGAGAGAGAGAGAGAGAGAGAGAGAGAGAGAGAGAGAGAAAGAGAGAGTGAGAGAGCGAGAGAACGAGAGAGAGATTAATAGAATTAAACTATTCACCCATGTATTTCCTGCCAATAAAGCTTTGTGATTTGGATTAAGTTGAGTAAGAGAGAGAGAAAGAGAGAGAGAGAGAGAGAGAGAGAGAGAGAGAGAGAGAGAGAGAGAAAGAAAAAAACCAAGACAGATAGAGGGACTGAAAGGCACATTGTGGAAAGTGTGGAGAGACTAGAGTCAATAAGACACACAGTCATCTATGTGACATTTGCTGATATAGAAAAATCTGATACTGAAAAATCTGATACTGAAAAATCATTTGCCATAGATACTAGTCTGACATGCCAGTTCAATGCATCAGATCATATCTATCATATCTGGGTTGCAACAACATGGAGGTGTTATGTCACTAACTCTACCCAGAGGCTTTGCACCTACGGAACTGCCTCTGTCCAAAAACTCATTATCATAACTGTCAAAAACATCTATTGCCTCATTCATATCAAACAGATTGAAACGTGGACGATCAAGAAGGTGGATAATTTACTCTCTAGCCAGTCAATGTCCCTGGGGGGAACACAGGTCAATGTTTCAGGAAAGTGTGACTGAGTGCTCCTCATTGGTTGTTCATAAAGGGGTCAGAGGTTGCCGTTCATAAGCGGGAGGAGGGTGGGGGGGAATCATTAGATTCACATGGTTCAGCATAGTTTTGTCCTGTCCTTCGGATGAGACGTTGAAACTGAGTTCCCGGCTCCAGAGTCGTTAAAGATCCCATGGCACTTATCGCAAGAGTAGGCGTGCTCTGGCTAAACTCCCAATCTGGCCCTCGTACTATCATGGCCACCTCATCACCGCCTGCTTTCAATTGACTCATTCATCCCCTCTCCTCTCCCTGCAACTCTTCCCCAAGTCGTTGCTGCAAAAGTGTTCTCACTCAATTTACCTGGTGACTATAAAAAACATTTGAAAAAAATAAGGTATACTGTCACGGGAGTGCTACAGATTCAAAGTCAGGTAAGGGACACGCTGGCATTCTCGTGCTCTACGTTGCGCTGAAACACGTGGCGGTGCGGGCAAGAATTATCATTAGCACTCCATTGTGCTAGCGCCATGTGCCTCTCTTCCGAGAGCCGCTTCCCTGCCTCTGTACCGAGGCGAACACACGCTAATGAGTTGTCGCGCTATGGTAACCGGGACTTTGGGGAACAGAGGAGAGAGAGATGGTGGGGGAGGGTGGGAGGGGTTGGGGTGGGGGAGAGATAAAGCCCTGATGGAGAGTGACTTCATTCTTCCCTCCACTCCTTTCATTTTTACCCTCTGTTTTACCCCCCCCCCCCCCCCCCCCCATTTCTTCTCCTATTGAGTATCGCTACTCTCTCGTTGTGGCTGCACATGTTACTTAAGCGTGGTTTGACAACAGCTCGTTAGCTCCATCTCTCACAGGTGATAGCCTCTAAAGGGGATGCATTGCCTTTGGCGGCCATGGCAACGTCTTTAAAGCCACATGCGATCAATAATAAACGACTCGAGACCTGTAACAAGAAAACAAAAGGATATATCCGCTTCAAAGACCCATTGATCTGACTCTCGAGACAAGCAAGATTCTTTCAAATCTATCTCCAATCCTCCAGTTCTCATGTTTCTCCCGCCTCTATCTCTAAAGAGTATCAGAACAGAAAGCTGTAGCTCGTGAGAAAGAGATTAAGAATCCGGGAGGCGATCAATAAGGAATGTCCCTGCTATTTTCAGCGGGAGCTCCTTTAAAAGATTTAAATCTAGCTCCCCAAATGATGTGCAAGCAAATATTCATGCAACCGTAATAATCATGCACAAAGAGAGGATATTTCTCGGCTGCCAAAAATGTGTTTAAGTGAGCAGAAGCAAATACCATGAATATGGCCATGGATTCTAGTTGAATTGTGAAGAGGAAAGAGCGAGATTGAGAGAGAGGGAGAGAAACAGAAAGCGGGAAATTGAGAGAGAGAGAGAGAGTGAGAGAGAGAAAAAGAGAGGCTCAAACGGCTCAACTCCTATCTCTTCCCCTCCCTTGCTCTGAACACCAGGAACTTCTCATCTGATGGCCTACTTCACCCGCGTGGAAGTGCCAAATCTGCTGAGCCTCTTCTTACCTTTCTCCCGGCTGAGGCTCCTGATATTGCTGGAATCATTCATAGCGTAGTATCCCCCAAAGAGTAGCCTCCATGTGCTGCTAGAATCGAGATGGAGGGGCTGGGTTTTCGAGGACTGCCATCGGGGGGGCTGCTTTTAGGCAGGATGACAGGATGGCAATGCCTCGTCCCACGGGTGTCATCTCTGAGGTGTGAAATCTGAGGGGAAGGACCTTCTCTCTCGCTCTCTCTCTCTCTTACTCTCTCTCTCTCTCTCTCTCTCTCTCTCACTTTCTTTCTTTATCTTTTTCCTGTGCCGGTTGGTTCCCCTCCTCTCATCAGCCGTCTCCCTAACCCATCTCTCTCTTTCTCTCTCTGTCTTTGTGTCTCTCTCTCTCTCTCTCTCTCTCTCTCTCTCTCTCAGAGATGCAGCTGAGCTGGTGGTGTGGTGTGTGATGGTATAGTTGTGTAGTGTACTGGCCATGGGGAGCGAAGAGCGCCTGGAGAGAGCTTGGGGAGCGTGCTCAGTAGAGTCAGCCACTCACAGCCCTCTCTGGTGCAAGAGAGTGCATGCTCGGCACAGATCACCTGGGAGGAGAGGAGCTATTAGAGAGAGGGGGAGAGAGGGAGAGAGAGAGAGAGAGAGAGAGAGAGAGAGAGAAATAGAAAGGCAAGAGACAGAGAGAGAGAGAAAAAGAAAAAGAAAAAGAAAAAAGAGAGAGAGGAGACTGGAATGCGCTAAGCTAGAAGAAGAACACCACTGGGGGGACAAAGAGAAAGAGATAGATAGAGAACGAGAGAGAGCGCGAAGCTGTCTGTGATTTGCGGGAGCAGAGCGAGTTCTGACACAAATCTATTATTCAGGAAGGAGCCGCTGAGAGGAGAGGGCGAGCCGAGTGTCCCAGCGCCGCGGCATGGCTTCAACAGGGGGAGACGGAGAGAGATGGAGAGAGGGATGGAGAAGAGGGATGGAGAGATGGATGGAGGAGCCTCTACAGAGCGTTTGGGTGCAGGGAAGAGGCAGGGCACACACACAACCTTCTCACCTCGCCTTAGACGCACGCGGCCGTCAATGGGCGGTGACACGAGAGGCGTTCTGACAGGAGTCACTCGGACGAAAACTCAAGCTGTCGTGTAGGGGCGCTCCTTACGTCAGCGCTTAGCGACACACGCACACACACACACACACACACACAGCACATTTGATACGTAATGAGGGGAGTCAAAATGACAGACGGAAAAACGTGATGTGGGTCACGCATATTTTTGTATACAGAAAATGTGTTTCACGTCACAAGAGATGATGGTATAGATTTATTTTAAAATATCATAAGAGCAATGGATACAGTACCTCATCTATACATTAGAAATAGTGACAGACGGTTCTTTTATAATAAGACACAAATGCAAGTCTCCCTGATAGGACATATGTGAGGACTTCTTCCTACGCCTTTTTGGTGACCGGACATCTGGGCTATGTTCCAGTCAAGCCTTGTCAAAAGAATCTCCATCGCCTCATCTGAGAGATGAGTGACACTTGTCACAATTTCTTCTGGCCTCAAACTACAGGCGGGGCGTACTGTGAGTGTGAGCAGCGTGGCAGCAGCTTAGCGATGGATTGTGGGCACATTGTTACAGCGAAATCTACCACATACAGAAAAGACACAACGTGCTTTCCAAATCCACAAAAAGATGGTCCTTTTTCTCTCAATAAACACACTTCAGCGATTGCATAAATAATACATGACATGAATCCATGCATTTTTTTTTACGGTGGCCCGGGATTGTGCAGAAATACCCCAACAATGATTCAACCTTTTCAAAAAAATATGTAAAATATTTTTTCAAAAAAATATGTTCCCTCCTATCTGAACTTGCAATCAACCAGAAGCTGTGGTTTCTTTGCTGGAGGGATGGGTCTTTGTATATCTTTGTATGCTGTCATGCTACACCTCCTGCTGCTTAGGTGAGCTTTACCATGGTAAGGGAACAGTGCATTGAGTCTGTAGTGAGGAGACAGACAGACAAACAGACAGACAGACAGCAGACTGGAGGACAGAGAGGCTGAGTAAGTAAAGACCACTGGAGCGATCCATCCATCCTCTAATGGTCTCCTAGGACCCGAAGAGTAGGAATCACTGGTGAGGGGCTGGGAGATGTGTGTGGGGCTCCTCTTATGGTGGTTGGTAGAGGTTGCATAATGTACTGCACCTTCTTGAATTTACAAATTGGCTGGTAGTCAGGGTTTGCATCCGTACTGCTACATATTTGAAGGGGCCTTGACCAAACTGTTTGTGTGTCCGTTCTGAGCCACCAAAAGGAAATAGCATACAGTAGAGTAGAAATTAAGCCAAAGAATAACTTGTTATGCAGGAAACAATCCAAATGCACATATTGGGAACTACTCCAGACCATCCGTAGAGGGGGGGACAATCTTGGATGTAACACCGGGAGGTTCAGTGCTGGGTCAGTGTGGTACAGTGCAGGTGTGTCCTCGGGCGGTAATGACACCCAGGTTTGGCCTGGGTGTGACCCTTGACCCTCTAACAAGGTGGGAACAGGCTCCGGGAGTGAAACGGGTAACTGAGTGTTCTGGTGGGCCAGCTACCCGGGTGGTTCAGAGCTAAAACATTGGGTCTGGGCGAACAGTTGGATGGTTTAGGTCGGGTCTGGCTGATTCCAGAACTGAAGGCTCGTCTCCACTCTTTGCTCTCTGAAGAGTCCCAAAAAAGTGCAAAACCAAGCAGTTATTCAAATGCTATTTAGAATAAAAGATTAAATGTGTGCCTTGAAATACTGCATACATATTAAATAAATGATGATCATACTATGATGAAATGTATGTATCTTATTATACAGCCTGAGATAATTACTGTATTTCACCACATATGCACACAAACCCTGGGCATGTAAATACAGTATGTCCACACAAGATTTCAGTCACATGAACATTTAGCTGACGCTTTTATCCAAAGCAACGTACATTGCAGTGAGTGCATACAATTTTCAGCATATATGCTCCCAGCGGGAATCAAACCCACAACCTAAGCACTGTTAGCATTATGCTCTACCAACTGAGCTGACCAAATATCATTACATAATACAGTTGGCCTACAAGTCGTTTTCTGCTTTTCTGCTACACACACACACACACACACACACACACGCACACTCACACGCACACACACACACACACACACACACACACACACACACACACACACAATCACTGAGTCCCTGTCAACTGTTTCAAAAAAATAAATGTTTTCCAAGCCAAATGAATGTGCTCAGCAGCTGTATCTCCGTCAGCACTGCTAGACTGCTCCCTCCCGCTGAACAGATGTTGAACACAGCTGTCAACTGACAATAGCCTCTGCTTGACGGACACCATAGTGTACCATCTCCCACTCCTACTCCACATCAAGAGATATATCACCCTCTTTGAGGTTCTGTTTCTGATTAATCATTCATGGGCATGGCCTCTCAGTACTATAGGGGTACAGGTGAAGATGATACAGTATCAGACATAATGACCACTGGTCAGGTCTCTGGCAGACTCACACACGCACGGACACACGCATGTACAGTATGTATGCACGCGCACATATGCTCTCATACACGCAAGAACGTGTGCGCGCACACACACGAACGTACCCACGCACGTGCGCACACACGCACAGACCCACAGCTCCTCAGAGACACACTCACACATAGACAGACACTTGAAATAACATCCAGGTCAGCTCCTCCACCTTGTTCAGATCTGTGAGGCGAGTGATCCTTCTCTCTCTCCCGTCGTGTACGCCACGGAGGTTTGATCTAATCTGGACACACCTACATGGCAGGGAGACCGGAGCGGTCGATACACGATTAGATCCAGTGATGTGACAGAAACCAACCAAACCATACCAAGCCGTATGATTAAAACCCCCAGGACCTGCTCAGAAGACAGCAAAGACTGGATTTACTCAAAGAGCCAACTCCATTCATACTGCGATGTAGCAGAAACATTGGAATGATTGAATCGAGGTCCACCTTTTGTGCTGTGAGAAAACACTTCTCTCCCAGATGACCTGAAAACACCTCTGGCTTTGTTTCTTTTATGAGAAAAGACTTTGAAATGGTGGCTGGTTTAAAGATGGGCTGTTATCTGTCTTCAGCCCCCCATGTGTGGGGCAGTAGGCAAAGGTTAATCACTGTGCTCCTCAGAGAATCATACACACACACACAATCATGGACGCATACACAGGCAGGCACACATGCACACACACACACACACATACACACGCTAATGCATGCATGCGCATACACACACACACACACACACACACACACACACACACACACACACACACACACACACACGCAGCTCTGTCCAGCTGTAGTCACTGTGATTTCCCATCAGACCTGGGGACTGGATCAATGTAGTCATATAATGTCTGTTTAGGCTTTAAAAGTAATCGACTACTATTGATTTATTAAAAGAGAATACACCATTAAGGGAGAGCATTCCAAAGTTAGGAATCTCAGAGGGCCGTAGGGAACGCTTTTACATGGAGGTTCAATGTACAGCTTACAAGACAAGTGTTCCACATTGTTTGACTTCCATCTTATCCCTCCATTCCCAGAAACAGATTCCTATTGTGTTGCGGCAGGCTAATACGTTCGATGTGTATACAAGGCAGGACCTGATTTACAAAATGAAAGATTACACGTTCCATATTTTGTAGTTTAACTAGCTTACAGCTCTGTTCAACTGTTCCAACACAAGACAGACACACTGACTGGCTGAGGTCTTAATAGAGGCAGTGTTGTACTTTAGGAAAGACACAGAAGTGCAAGTTGTTTCATCATTCGGCTACAATTGAATGATTTATATCTTTCAGGTAAAAAAAATGCTTCAATAGCAGCAATAGCAGCATTTTCAGTCTTTTCCCAGTCATTTCAAATAATGGAGAGGGATAGGCATCCCCTTGGATTTGGATGAATATGGCTTATAAATAACAGAATGAGGTTATTACAGCTGTCTCACCATACCATAACCAAAACACCATTGACAGGAGTTAAGCAATCTCGCCTAGGGTGTCCAAAGTCATGAATTTTAATGTATTTAATAATCAGACTGAAATGGAGCCTAATATTACACTCTGATAGTTTTATTTGTATTTGTATTTCTTTTCATTCGCTCAGCTCACTTTTCAGAAAATTCAATCTGTTGAACAATGAATGAAGTTTACGTGGCCTGAAGCTGTCATCAACACTTCCTGAATGAGGTGGATCAGACCTTGACAGTCCCTGTAAACTGATGAAATGTTATGACAGACATTCACTTTTGTTGCATGCAGATCCATCCGTTTTATGGTTACACACACACACACACACACACACACACACACACACACACACACACACACACACACAGGAGAACCAACGACGACATTATTCCAGCAAAAATAGCCCCCTAAACATCCTCTCATCTCTGAATAAATCTTTGGCATACAATATCCATTACTGTCCATTAAAGAAGGGTCTATTGAGACAAAACTATGTTAATATAACATATTTCACATGTCACTTTATAGTATATTTAGTTAGCAATGGTAAACAAAAAGTACTGCAATACACTTTAAAAACCACCTCTCCAAAATACTATTCAGCCTCATATTCACCAGCGACATTCATATTCACCAGGTAAACCAATCATTTCTGCCTGACATGTCACTGGAATGCAATTTGTGTTTCTATCCACACGTAAAGGGAGTCGTATCGGTGAGGAGATGTGCATCCTCAGCGAAGCGCTCCAGTGGCTTGATTATCATAGTCTACACACCCGCGTGTCTGCAGAATGCCAAATATTCTCCAAGAAGCGCGTCTTCGCTCCGATACGCAGTGCCCTCTAGTGAGCATTCAGTACAACCACTGACTTGGGATTAGGAGGGAAGAGCGATCGCATGTCAGTCAATATTTGATAAGATAGGGTGATTTTAAGCAAGGGTTCTCTCTCTCTCTATCTCTCTCTCTCTCTCTGCGTGTGTGTGTGTACAGTGTGTGCGTGCATACGTGTGTGCATGTGTACAGTGTGTGCGTGTGTGCATGCGTGTGTCTGCTGATATTTGTTTGTGTGTATTTGTGTGTCTGTGTGGGTATATTATGTGTGTGTACAATATGTGTGTGTGTACAGTATGTGTGTGTGTACAGTGTGTGTGTGTGTGTGTGTGTGTGTGTGTGTGTGTGTGTGTGTGTGTTTGTGTGTCCATTGGGGTTTCTCTATTTCTATTCTAAAGCTATTGCCCTGAGCCACACACAGACAGAGGGTGCTCACCCATCAATCTCTCCTAAAAGCCTCAGAGATAATTTAAATGTGGTGTGTGTGTGTGTGTGTGTGTGTGTGTGTGTGTGTGTGTGTGTGTGCACCCCAGAGAGAAAAAGCCAGGAAAGGCAAGAAAAAAGAACGGTTATTAAGTAATGATACAGCAACACAGAAAAAATGCTTTCACTGCGCAAAGCTAGTATCTTCTTTGGTGAGGCAATTTTTCTGGTGCTGTATACGGTTCTCCCCTCTCTCTCTCTCTCTCCCTTTATTGCATTCTCTTGTTCATCCACTCTTTCTCAATGTTTCTCTCTTTCTCTTGCTCTCCCTCAGTTTTAGATTGAATTCAATAAAACCTTACCCCCAAGTTTTCTCTCTCCTTTCTCTTCCTCTCTCACTCTTCCCCTCCCTATTTTCCTCCCTTCTCTCCTAAGCATGGGCCAAGGGCAGAACTCCGAACCTGACCTCGGCTTACCGTTCCTCAACACAACGCCAAACATCAAGGACTTCAGCCTAACCAGGTTCATGGTTAATTCAATATGCTGTTTCTCCATGTAGCAAAAAGCCCTCAGTGGGTCCAATGGCCCAGGCAGCGTCATCCAAACCAACACGGAGGTGGCAAGGTCTCGCCTGTGCTCCATCATCTCGGGCTTAATTACAGAAATGTGTTACAAGCGCAATTATGTAACGTGTGTGTGTGTGTGTGTGTGTGTGTGTGTGTGTGTGTGTGGCCAAGGAAGCAGGGGGACGGGGGATGGGGGGGGTGGGACGGGGGACGGGGGTGGTTGAGCGAACATACTCAAAATACCCCCCGCCCGCCCCCCAACCGACTGGCTGAGCACGGCCCGCGAATCCGATCATCCATGTGATTTAATCCAAAAGTAATTCTTGGGGAAATAATGAAACTATTCTCTTCAGGGAGAGGCTTACGTAACATTCCACTGCTGTAGGTACTGCTGTCCTCTACTACGAAGCGTTGGTAGCCTTCTGTTGAGATACCATCAACTGCTGGGGAGGACTTTGGTGCAGGATAGCTATGCTCTGGGAGTGTGTGTGTGTGTGTGTGTATGTGCATGTCTGCGTCTGTATCAACTGGTTTCTAACATGGGGCTTTAACCTCCACAGTATTCCATAGACACCTTTTACTGTAGCCTTGTAGCTTAGCCTTCATGGATATGTTCTGTTTTTAACCTACTGTTCTAGAATACTGATGTCAAGAGGGACTCACCAAAGACTCAACTGTGCAGAGGTATCAGTGAACATATTTATTGCATTGTATCTTTTACCGTTTTCAGGATATAACTGTCACAACCCAACAGCTGGGGGCTAATACATCTTGGGGAGTTGAGGAAGGAAAGGAAATTACGGCCGGATAGAAAGCTGTGAATCTATCTAATAAAGTATAGCACACATACTGAGGTCGGCTATGTCTCAATTGACAAAACTCCCCAAAAAGTTGCACTTTCAGCAAAAATAGACTGGAATTAGATCAAAGAAAAAAAGCAGGCTCTAAGACAATTAGGGCTGGTCTCCCATCCACAGATTAAGCCTTGTCCTGATCTAAATCATACTTTCAATGGTAAATATCAGATTAGGTTTTATCTGTGTCCGGGAAACTGGCCCTCAAACTGTTAAGTGGCCCTCAAACTGTTATGTGTGACACATTTTTAAAAAGCGTTACCAAAAATATATAGCGAAAATACCTGAAAAGGTATGATTTTTTCATTCAGTACTTTGCTGTGGCAAGGTATATGTGATAAACTCATCTACAGAGTTAAACTACAGGGCTGTATCACACTAAGCATCATGTTCAGAAGCAATCCTTATACAGCAAATTGTTTTGACAGTTCCTCAGATTTGACTGTGCTGCAGTGCAGCATTACTTTTTAGGGACCGACTAATTCCAACTATGCCGACTACAGTACATGACACACCCATCCCACAAATAATGGATAACGATTTTCACTGTCACTAAACAGTGCCCACGGTCCACTCTCAGACTCTGATGATTGATGTTCTCCTCATCCCTCGTTCCCCCCATCCCTCAAGTGCAGAAAAAGACTAAAGGTCATCCCTTCATTCCCGGATCGGTAGAGGGACCTAGTCTGAATGAGGAACAAGACAGGCTTGTATATCTCATTGCCTCTTATGGGAGCTCAGAGAGGCAAGTGGCTCCCCAAGCTCAGTGAACGGGCCTAATGTGGCCACTATGAGACACCATCGGGGGGCCGTCTAGCTGAGAGGCAGGCCGACAAGCACCCGCTGAGAGATCCTTCTGAGGTAATTGTGTTTCTACCTCTGCTCTTGTCCCTTTTTGAGGTGGTGCAGTGGGATCTGGTGGGAGCAGGGAAGTGGGATTGGGATCACAAAGCAAGTAACCTTGTTGAGACTAGGTTCAGAAAGCCTGGGGAAATCCTTTGCAGAAAGTAGCTACAAAGGGGTGGAAACACGTTTTAAATGAGTGACACCTCGCGACACGTTTAAACCAATCAAATAAAGAGCTAAAAAAAAACTGAATTCAGTTTTTCCTTCAGGTAACCTCCCATGTTCTTCAATGTTGTAAACTAGCATAGGCAACAACTCTTTGTCTGTCAGAAAAGACGACGCACATAACAACAACAAAAACATATACGGGCATGTGGGGGAGGGTTATTGGAATGTAACATCCAATGAAATTGCAAGCACATTCTCCCATCGCTCTGTCCAGTTCAATGCTTCTTGTGTGTCATCCAATAGTTTGCGAGGATGTACCTCCGTTATGTACCATCGACCAATCATGTCAATGCAGAGCTCTACGGAGCGATATGGAGCCCTCAGCCTTGTTACACAACTTTGGAGGCGCGCAAAGCATCGTCCTACTGGGCTCCGCAATTGCGTCACCCAGTACCGTCCATACTGAGCCTCTGCACCGCAGCGCTGGATCAAGCGTGAATCATCTTTAATGGTTGTACCATAGAGAGTTTCACTAGTGAGTATTTTAAGGGATCAACCCACTCTAAATACATAACCACATCCGTAGAGCATTGAGCCAAATTCCTTTGAAATGTAAATGTATCCAACAGCGAGCATTACCAATGCGTACTCGGTAAGGACATTAACCTTACAAGACCCCAAGACCCCCCTTTCAACCTTGTCTTTCAGAGCTGTATAATTAGCACATTAGCGAAAATAGTGGCTATTAGAGATGAGCCTGGAAGGTTGCTTCTCCTATGTGCATGTGTGTGTGTGTGTGTGTGTGCGTGTGTGTGCATGTATGTGTGTGTATGTGCATGCTTGTGTGTGTGTGTGTGTGTGTGTGTGTGCGTGTATGTGTGTATATGCATGCCAAATGCCCCCTCCCTTCTCTCAGTACCTGGTCTTGGTTTTGAGGTGCAGTCTAATTGGCACCCAAGGGGAACACATGCACATCAGCCCTTCCTCCCAGCTAAACGCAGGGAGGGTGGGAGGTGGGGCCAAAACCCCAACGCTCAGTTGCCTAGCACCATGATTCCACCCCAGTTCTGTCACGAGAGGTGTGTGTGTGTGTGTGTGTGTGTGTGTGTGTGTGTGTGTGTGTGTGTCTGTGTGTGTGTGGAATTGGAAAGGGGGGTGGGGGGAGTATGCAAATGGTCAGGGAGTGTGTGTGTGTGTGTGTGTGTGTGTGTGTGTGTGTGTGTGTGTGTGTGTGTGTGTGTGTGTGTGTGTGTGTGTGTGTGTATATGAGTGTGCTTGTGTGTGTGTCTGCGTGTGTCTCAGCGTGCATGCAGTCGCCTGTGTTTTGTGAACTCGGCAGTCCCTTTCAGGGAGGGAGGGGATGGGAAGGAGTGATGTCACACCAGGATGCTTGTCTGGCCAAGTGGCCCCTGTGGCACCCTGGGATATACATCCTGGAGAGACGGATTCTCCTCCAGGAGCCTCTGGGCCCGATCAGTACCGCATCACTGAAGACCAAAGTCCAACTCCCTACTCCCAGCTCCACTACTGTATTAGAGAGCCAGAGATGAGAGGTAAAACGAGAAACCCCTCAGGTGGAAAGAGCGTGATGTCCTCTGGAGTGCAGGCATACTGTTGTAGAGCCTGAAATTGGTGGTTACTGTGGTCTAATAATCCTTAATGCTGGTCCAGAAATCAATCTGGGTTTATACAACACACCATCATCTTCTGACATGGTAGAACTAGATCAAGTGGAATGTTGTACTTGTAGGACCTGACAGAGAAACATGTGAAGGTACAAGCACATGATTGTCCTGCTTTATCACGACAATACAGTACATTGTGTTTTTAAATACGATAAGTATGACACCACACCTACAACCGCTAAACTGCATTGAAAGTGCTAATTCAACGTTGAGCTCGCTTTTCTTTGGTATTTTCAAATATGTTGTTCATTTGTAAAACATGTTCTAAAGTTCACTTTAGCCTACAAATGACCCTTGTGAGAAATGGATGTAGTGGATGTTATTTTGCTAGCTAGCCAAACAGAAACAACAGTAAACATTTGCTAGCGTTAGCTAAGTGAAGTTGTTGCAAACACCCGCAATTCTAGTTACTCTAACCGAGACTCAAACTTGTGACCTTTGACTTGCTAACAATATAACTATCTCTTCAATTACCTGATGTTAAGCAGCTACGCTATTGAAAAGCTAGAAATTACTTGGGGTATTTGAACTTGAGGAGTAAGTTTCTCATCTGAAATTGGTTACATAAGCGTTGTTGGCAGAATTACTAGAACGGCTGGCAAGAGATGTTCTGAAAATGGGGTTGTTCAGAACCGATCAATAAAACTGTGCTGTCTTTCATCTTGTCTCGGCTGCTGTATCCTGACAATCATACTGCAGCTGTTTTAACAACTGACTGGCTGGAGACTGGAGTAGAATAACACTACACATCTACAGTATAGTCATGAGAAATGTACATGTTTTTACTTTCTGCCTTTTCCTATACTCTAAATGACACACACACACACACACACACACACATACACACACACACACACACACACCCATTACTATATAATATGACTATGTATATTACATAATATAATATATAGAAAATGTGTCACCCATACAGCTGCAAACCACTGCAAAATCTTACAGTACATACTGTTAATAATCTATATAGCGCTTTTGCTACTTAACATCATCCAGAACTTGGATGTCATCAAAAAAAGTTTTATTGCAACAGCATGAATTCTCATTAAACTGTCTCCACCGGTTTCCCATTGCTCTAACGGAGCAGATTCAGTGTTAGTAGTTGAGATAAAGACCCCATATAAAGCTGCAGCCCCTTGCAGGAGTCTCCCACTGGTTATTACATCCACTCCTGATAATTGCTCCATTTGTGCCAGAGCAGGGTAATGTACGGGAGCTGTTAGTGTAGCGTAGCCCCGGCCTGTCAGCACTGCGCAGAGTGCAGACGTCCACACTCTGCTTGTTACTGGAGGAGGACCTGCCGCAAGCGCTAACGTTAGCCAGCCTAGTGAGCCCCAGCCCTAATTCAATGATCTCCTAAGAGGAGGGGAGGGAGGAGAGGAAGCTTGGCACAGGGATGCCTGTTGTTGTGTGTGTAGAGGAGGGGGTGGTGTGTGTGTGTGTGTGTGTGTGTGTACAATACAGTTATGTGTGGAGAGAGTGCATGGGTGCGTGTGCTTGCTTGTATGTGTGAGTGTGTGAAAATGCGTACATCTGTGTGTAGGGGGAGGGGAGAGTTTAGTTGATTGCTGACTACTGTTGATATGTTAAGATTGATCACACTCATTTAAATGATGTCACGGCGCTCATTAGATGCTTAATTTGCTTTCTCAGCGTCAGTCAATGGGAACAGATTAGCAACAGATTTCACATGGGTTTCCACAGTGTCCTACTCATTATTAGTCAGTGTATGGCATTTAGCCTTTATCCAAAGTGACTTACAACAAATACATTTGTTTAAGTAAGTGAATCCTCTATCCATCAGTCATCATAAGATAAAGTAATCAATGCTCGGACCAGGGGCCATAGGCAGTCACAATGCTAGAAGAAGGAAAAAATATGATTATTATTATTATTATTTATTTATTTTTTAAACAGGAGAGAAACTTGTACAGGGGGGTAGTGGGGGTGAAGAGGGGGTCTTTAGGAGGGACCGTTAAAATTAAGAGATGGGTCTTCAATCTATGGTGGAAGATAGGTAGTGACTGTGCAGTCCTGACAGCAGTGGGAAGCTCATTCCACCAGCGGGGCACCAGGACAGTGAAAAGTCGTGACCGAGTAGTGCGGCTGCTGCATCCACGTAGAGGCGGCGGTGCCAGGCGGCCAGCTGAGGTGGAAGAACGGAGTGACCGGGCAGGGGTTTGGGGGCTGACCATTGCTTGCAAGTAGGGAGAGGCTGTTTCCTTTGTCGCCCAGTAGGCGAGCACCAGGGTCTTGAACCTGATGCGAGCTGCTACCGGGAGCCAGTGAAGGGTGCAGAGGAGGGGAGTGACATGGGAGAATTTGGGGAGATGAACGGGTGGCAGCGTTCTGGATGAGCTGCAGAGGGCTGATGGTGGAGGCGGGGAGACCGGCCAAGCGTGCGTTGCAGTAGTCAAGGTGAGAGATCACAAGTGTTTGGACCAAAAGGTGTGCTGTTTCTCTGGTGAGGAATGAACGTATCCTTCTGATGTTGTAGAGGAAGATGTGTAGGTGGGGGAGGGGTGCACATGTGTGTGCTTGTGTGTGAGAGAGAGAGAGAGGTGTGTGTGTGTGTGTGTGTGTGTGCGCGCGCGCGCGTGCGTGTGTGAGAGAGATAGAGAGAGAGAGAAAGATAGAGAGGGTGTGTGTGTATGTGTGTGTGTGTGGGGGCGGGGGGGGGGGGGGGGGTTGTGGCCGTACTCCTCTTCATCCAATAAGAGACATTTTAATAGAGCCAATCCATGTAATATGAACTCAAAAATCAATCTTCCCAAACTTCGGATTCATCATTATTAAGAATCATTACATGAGAATAAGAGTAATGTTTTTTAGATATTCAAACTGTGAGATGATATTTCTCGATTAATTAACTTGATCTTTATTCAGTACAATTAGAGAGAAAGTCTTATGGGTTGCAGCCTTTGCATCAGTCCTCTTCACACAAACCTCTCAGTACCAAGAACATGCATCTCTATTCCAGAATAATGAAGCCATAGATAGGCAACACAGCAGTTCCAGTGCATCAAACTATTATACATGAAATCATAAAACCACAGAGCGGAAAATAAAATAAAAACTCCTTTAGCCCTTCTGCTACTAAGGCCTTTCTATTAAAAAAGCCCATTGTCTCTGAAAGTTGGATTTGATATTGATTCTGTAAATGTTTGCCATTTACAGAAGTATGGTAGATGGTATGGATTCCTCACACAATGCATGGAGGAGGTGTGTATTCAGGTGTGTATGAACTCAACAGCCTCCATCTCTTTGAGCAGTATAGTATGTAACGCACATTAGATCAGTCAAGCAGATCAAAAAGTAGCCCTGCGGCACAGATACAAACACAGACTGACACACACACACACACACACACACACACACACACACACACACAGATATTTCTTGTGTTCTAAGCAAGACAAGACATGGTTTACCGCAGGTCTTTGGAATGGAATGGAGGACCTATCGGACACACAGAGAGAAGAATGCCTAATGAACAACCCTGACCTCTTCACCGTAATATTCAGGTCTATTCTACTAAGAGGGGGATATATCACTGTAGTTCAGCAGATGAAACGTCTCCCTCTTTCTCCATGGCGGATATCGCAATTCAACCATGCAGTCAGGGTTTGAAGCCTATGGATACCAAGGGAGGTAGTATACCATTCCTCATTCCTTTCCATGGAATACAACTAGCCTGTTAACATTCCTCATTCCATTCCAAGCATTACAATGACACTATCCTCCAATTTCTACCTCCACTAGCCTCTCCTGGTGGATACAGATATCATGGGTAAATTATATACATATGCCATTTCGCTGACGCTTTTATCCAAAGCGACTTACATTGCAGTATATATGGTCCCAGCGGCAATCAAACCCACAACTTAAGCGCTGTTAGCGCCATGCTCTACCAACCAGCCACAGAGGACCAACAACTCACACATTGTCTTACAGGTAAATCAATACATCCCATTTTCTGTCAAACAAAAATGGCAAGGATATACTGCAAAGTCCATTGGAGTCCCTCGCTATCGAGATAAGAATGAACATTGTTTTATCGCTTATTTACTTCATTTTCAAACCTCAGAGCTAAGGTAGTCAACCTCCCAGAGATTTGAGGTATGTATGCCCCCAAACCCGAAAAATGCAATGGCTTTTACTCATCAGAAGTAATGTTGTTGCTTTGTGAAGAATGTTGTGGTATGGAACGACCCAGTGTCAGTGACCAGTAAAACCGATCTATTGAGGCATGTTTGATCACAGCCTACCAGGCCATATTTGTCCAGAATAATTGGCTGGGTTAGTTGGTGTAATTAGAAGCTATTGAAGATCTTTAAAGTCGTCTATGAATGAGGGTTAATACTGCCAGACTCTTCCTCCCCCAGGCTATTGACTCACCAAGCGATCACATTGGCTTAATTCACTAAGGGACTGGAGTGAGCAGTATGAAATTGGTGGGAAAGCGAAAGAAAAAAATGCCAGTAGCACTTCTGTCACTGTTTGCTTTGTGTCTGCTTTAGAACTGGCAGTGAAGAATCTTTTTTTTTTTTAGGTATTCACTGAAATAATCCACAGAAGTACCATTTGGTATATTATTCTGGGCCTATTTTGTGGGCATTATTTACCAGAAAACACTGTCATGGGAAACATTCATTGCTACTGGTAAATGTGTGTGTGGTACCAAGGGATGAAGATGGAGACATCATAAATGCCTGATCACACACACATACACACAAAGAGCATGCTGTATAACAGGTATGCATATTTAAACCTGTTATCTATTAAACTAAAGGTCCCCTGTTGGAGGTAAAGTGGGATTTTGAAGAAAGATACACTTTACTCTCTCAGATACCACTTTTTAAAACTCAATGAAAGATTGATGCCTGAACAAAAAGGATGGATGTGATCGTATACACATCAAAGGAAAAAATAGTAAGATGTTTTTCTTTTCTCTACGCAATCTCTCTCTCTCTCTCCTGCTGTCATTTCCTGTAACAGAAACTCTGCCAGTGAACTAAATGTTCTTGCTTTTCACAGAATAAACAAATAAGTGATTTACATTTAGAGCGGCCAAAAGGATGTGCTGGGCAGGAGAAAGAAAAGCAGTAGAAAGAAACCCCTCACTGAGACTAGTTATTTGGGTGACCTTTTGATTAATTTCATCTAAACACAATGTGACATAATAAAGATTAAGGGCAACAACAATGTTAATACGCTGACACTTCTGACACGACGCTGGTGCACTGCTTCTTTGAAACGTGTTAGCATATGAAAACTATTAATACAAGAGCATTTCTTTGCTCCATTGGCAATGGGCTCAATTGTCCATCTGTAAGGTATTGAACATCTGGATATCCTGGATGCTACACCTTTAATGAATACATATCCCCTCCATGTTGACAAGGCATTGTACACCCGCGCCACCATTCTTCTGCTTATCCCTATTTTCAGTGCTTTGTCTCGGTACCCACAGTGGGAGACTTCAATTACCTCAGTGTACATTAGCACAACAGCTGACTCTGCCAATGAAACCTAGCCAAGGGGCCTGACAATGAGCGGGCCATTACTCAGCATAAAGAAAGAGACGAGAAGAGACAAAGAAGGTGTCTAAATGAAGATCAATCATAGTGAGCCACCACGGAGTCAGTCAGAGGAACCACCAGAGAAGCGGTTGAGAGAAAATGCATGTCCCTCAAGTCTCCGACGTTATTTATGAGATTGAGTTTGAAGTGTTGCCAAAGTGGTACTTGTAGGAAAAAAGTATGCTCATCTAATCAGTGTAAAGAGACCTTCCGCCATGTTTTTCCTGCTCTCAAAGTACAGCAGGACAAGAGGACTAGGAGAGGCTTGAGCTTGAGTTGAGGATAATGGTAGCACTTCTGCATTATTCACAGTAGAGCCTCATAGTCACTTAGTCAAAGAGCACCATAACCAAAATCCCCAAATCCGTTAAAAGCAAGTTGGACACAGGATCCCTCAAGCAGTTTGTCGAGAAGAGACAGTGAGAAACCTTTGGAGGATGGTCAACGTTTTGGTACACTAAGGTCAAGATAGTTCAAAGAGAGTTTGTTTTGGCTAGACAGTTATTGTTTGTATCTATATTCAGGTAGGTTGCTTCTAGTGTTACCTCAAAATTGTTTTAGTTACAGCATATTATCACATTACTCCTAAACTGAGTTTTAAGTGTTAGAACCTGTCAGCGAATTTACATTTCTTATTCTTAGAACTCCAATCGTCTTTTAACTATGATGCAGGTGATTGATGGTGGGTGATGACTGCTAACTATGTTGATAATGACACCCCAAACTCATGAAAAAGTTTATTGAAACATAAAAATAACACCAACAGTGAAAGTGGAAAGTGGCCAATGGTAAGCTATTTGTAGTGAGGGTCAATGGGGGAAAATTGACTTCCGTATCCCAGTAGAGAGGCGTGGCTTCAGATTTCCGGTATTTTAACGCTTCTGGCGTGAGTACCTATACAGTACCAACTGTACTCCAGGAAGATGGTTAGTCCACAAATACTTGGTTTCAACACAGGTCTGAAACCTTGTGAGGAATACTCCTGTTTAATTAAAAAAATAAACCTCTGCTTAAGACACTTTCCATTTGTTCATGAACATAACCAAAGCATTTTTTCAACACTTTTTTCACACATGTGACATGCTGTAGACAGCCCGATTTTTTTTTCTCACATATCACATTTGACATTCATACTTTTACAAGTAGGATTTTCTTTCTTTTAACCGAGCACAGAACATTCAAATACATTGGTATCATCTTTGAGGACTCGACATTCACACAAACACATCAATGATATCTGCTCTTGCCAGGACTATTGGCACTGTGGCTCCCACACACTGGCAAAAACAAAACTGAGGGATTATGTAATGCACTGTAAGATTTGAATTAATTAACATCATATTATTGCCTGCAGAGTTTTGGAAGATACAGTATAATGGGTATACAGTATCTTGCCACTGTAGTTGCACCCTTTTGAAAGCAGAACAGACTGCATTCGGTGATCTAAAGAGTTAAAGGAATGGTAAAGCCTAAAGTGAAATGAATGCCAACACAGCGTTTAATCGTGCAGACTGTAGAGAGATCAACCATATAGTGTTGTCAGCTGTGTGACATTCCTCAGATTATACGCCAAATGCTGTTTGGAACCCAATCATCAATAATAAAATAGTTCACTGGTGCATTCGCTGCTGCATTGTTTCTCTCTTCTTTTGACAGTGGAATTCGGCCCACAACTTAATATCTAAAGCCTACTACTGTATACTCCAAAGAGCTTGCCACAGGAAAGAAATTAGGCTACAAAGAGAACAAGCAGAGGGAGCAGATTAAGCAGATCAAATATGAATCAACTTCTTCACTTGCTGTAGTCAAGTTCTGGGCTACTTCTACATGATTCTAATAGTTCAGTATTGTGAACAGTACATGTTTCACATTGAAATTTGTGAAGTTTGGGAATTATATGCTCGACTCAATCTTACAAAATTCTTCGGGTGCGGGGCTAATAACTTTGAAGACAAAAAAACAGCACTCACGAGAGAAACGTTCTCTTTCTTTCCTTCACAAATCCACAAGAAAGTCGACAGCATTGCTTCAACTTGGACATCGTTTCATTTGAATGAATCAAGAAAATGGTCGGCTATAGACCAGAGCGCAGGGACCCTGATGGATAGGTCATTCATTTAAGTGAACCAGCTCCGTCAATCCAATCCATCACTCTATCCTGTGTCCGGTATTTAACAAATGACATGTCATTGCAGATGAGTTCTCCCTAAGAATAGGAGGATCTGAAACCAGAGAGTAATCCATACGCCGTAAAAAGAAGAATGATGCATTTGTCAATGCCACTGATAAGGGAGAGGAGCGCAATAGTGGCCAAAATCGAAATGAGGCGAGAGTTGACTATATTAACACCATTCAATCACTCTTCCCCAGCTCCTTGGTGCTGACACAGGGACTTCTACAGTGACATAAAGTGAGACAGAGAGAGTGGGTCACTGTACGCGCCACCATTTTAGTTTCTCTGCATTGGTCCTTTCTGGTTTCTAGACAAATCCATCATTGTGGATCGTCAGAGGGCTTGCTCTGAGCACACCCTCTTACTCTGAGGTCATTTCTTTGCTTGGATGGATCTTTTAATCCAAAGCCTTTTTACATGGAGTACAACAATTATTGATGTTTATTGTTCCATTTAAACAGCTTTTGAAGACTTGAAGTACTCTTACAGTCTTAATACTCCATATGTGTTCCGACACATGTCAAAATCCATACCAGAAAACCTCTCCTGAGTAGTCCATTGGCCGACTACAGCATCAACTAGACGAAAACCACTGCGCATGAATGGCCCACATTTTACACAACATTTTGTGATATGTGCAATGGCCTACTGTCAAAAATGTAAACAGCTATTTCAAATGTTACTTTAGCTTGACATTATATACATATGTATATGTTCAAGATATTCATTACACACTGTATTCATAACATTCAATACAAGCCATTAGGCATTGTTATGGAAAATACATTCATAGAACTATTTTCAGGTTATACACTTTCATATGACTGATAAACTTGTGTAACTACTGTGATTACATTTTCTCTTGCCACACCTCTAAGGTTCTATAGCCATTGTTCTGAGAAGCACTGTATGATTTACCATATGAACAGCGGTGATCTCTGAGGGAGTGGTCAGAGAGAGCAATAATGGGGGGACAGGCGCATCCTGCCGATAGGTGTGAAATGTTGAACAGCGATTAAGCAGTAAGAAAGTGCTGATTGATCAGTAAGAGAGTCTCCCCATTGTTCATTCTCTCCCGCCCTTTCTCACGTAAGCACAAGCCCATCAGCCGATAGCCTTGGCGGCACCTGTATTATGTTTAAACTGTATAAAAGACGAACCTGATCATTGTCTCTTTAGACTTGTGCTGAACGGACCCCCGTTTCTACGCTGGGCTGCTGTTACGCTCTTGTCTCTTGTTTGCAAGCAATAAATACCGGACTCAGATATTGTGGCTACTCAGGACTTGTTTCTTGATTCTTACCTCCGAAGAGCTAAAGTACAGAGTGGTAAATCCTAGACTTCCACCACAGCATCCCAACAATTGCCCCTCAAACCATTTGGTTGGATACTAAAAGAGGTAAATGGTTTTTGGGGTGAATGTGAGAAGATATCATACAGTATCTATAGGGTAGCATATTTCTTGTCCTTTCAACATACAGCATGTTTCTCAGTTATTTTTGGCCTGAGGCACATTGGTGAGACTCAACCTTGGCCCACCCAGACCTCCTCGGCCCCTGAGCAGCAGCCAATGGACAACCAGACCTCAAAGCTCACACGGTAGTCAGTTATAAATTAATGTACACATCGAACTGACTCCATCCAGATAACTGAACCCACCTCAATGCTGGATTGATTCAGTCTTAACCCTCTTAAGTAATGAGAAAGAAAAGCAGATATAAAATGGAGGGGGGAACCTTGAACCCTCGCTGTCCATTCCGCGTTCGGCTGGTAAGCCAAGGGCCAGAAAGTACTGTAGAGGTACCACCGCCTGAGGCAATGTGATGCTATTGATTTCCGTGGTGCTAAAGTGGATGTAGGTGCATTATGGATGAGATCAATGTGTCATGTGACAGGGTGGGTTCCATTCATAAAGCCGAAGCCTTGTGGTGTGTACAGTAAAAGCACACTCCACAATGGCGACCTCTGTCACTCTTCTGTGAATAACTGCTTTTGTCTAGCCTCCAAGTACACACACACACATAACACAGTGAATAACTTTTTCCAATTTACAGTAACAGTAATTTGCATTAACATTTGTTTTTCTCTCTGTGTTCTCTCTGTGTATGCCATCATCTGGAGAGACAGTGAAGGCCAGTAACATGAAGGACATGAGTCAGTCTAACCCAATAAACACATGACTCATGACAAAGTAGTCAATTGCTGTCTCACAAGAGAACCATGCTCACCATCAGTGCTGTTTCTGGCCTTGTGTGCTGGGCTGCTGTTTGCATTTTTCCTTTTTAAAAACTTCTCCATCACTGTCACCACGACCTGTCGCATGCGTCACTAATTATCTTGTCTCTAAGAAGGAACGAGGCAATTAGCTACCTGCTGCCACCCAGACGAATATTACATTACTCTGCCAGTCACTATATTACAGCACAGACACTCGACAATGGCATATTATTTGCAGATAATAATTAATAAATGTTAATTTAAAAAAAGTGAAATTGGATAATTTCTCACGGCACACCCAACGATCTCTCACGGCACACTAGTGTGCCGCGGCACAGCGGTTGGGAAACGCTGCGCTAAGATAATGATTTGAAAAATATGGTCGATGGACATGCGAACAATTGCCTATGTGGGAGATTTTCGGTTTTCCATTGAACGGTAGCTTTAGCCAACGACAGATTAACGTGCTAGAAAACAGGCTTGAAAATTATGCTACAGGTAGGTGTTTTGGGCATGGAAAACGGAGGGGGCAGTTAGACAGGCTGAACAGCTTAAGACGAATGGAACTTGCCCGCCTCGGGGCTGAGATCAATCGCACAAAAATTGTAAAAGAGGCCAAACAGGAAGGCCAACCACAAACCTGGCGCTTTGTTCGGGATCTTAAAAAGGTTAATGAAGCAGTCCAAGCGCGCGCCCCTATTATTACGGATCCATATACTAAATACACATATACAAAGTAATGCTACATATTTCTCAGTGGTCGACCTCGCTAATGCGTTCTCCAGTATTCCTGTACATAAGGATTCCAGTTCTGGTTCGCATTTCGCTTTAAGGATAAGTGATTAGATAGATAGATAGATAGATAGATAGATAGATAGATAGATAGATAGATAGATAGATAGATAGATAGATAGATAGATAGATAGATAGATAGATAGATAGATAGATAGATAGATAGATAGATAGATAGATAGATAGATAGATAGATAGATAGATAGATAGATAGATAGATAGATAGATAGGAAAGGAGAGAGACAGCGTTTTCAGACACGGCGAGTCCATAAAGACATTGAACTCGGAAGAGGTAAGACCACAATATTTGTAAAAAGAATTCCTAGGTCTCGTGGCCTAGGTGCTAGCTAGTCCCACACGTTTAAAGTCCGTGTAAATCGGTTAGAGTCCGTGTACTATTGGGTTGAAGTCCCACACAGTTAAAGTCTATTTAGGTCCCACGTTTAAAGTCCGTGTGAATTCTATTTAGGTCTGCAGTTTGTTGTTTGTGTGTGTTTCTGTTTTTGTTTTTAATCTAGATAAACTTGTTGTGTTAGAAATTATTTTTATAAAAACAGTTTATTATTGCTTTAATAAAAATACATTACTGCAGTGTGCTAAATTTACTAATGTGATGGCCTGTTGATAAATGAGAGATGAATCAAGCATTAGTCCCATAGTACGTTGAATTAATACATGGAGAGGTTGAGCCAGGTCATCAAGAAAGATGTTGCAACACACGCTTACACAATGAGCTATAGTGGAATAATACCAGGCTAGGGAGGACAGGCTAGGGAGGACATACCAGAGTAGGTATCTTATCTCTTACAGCAGTTGGGAAACGCTGTCTTACAGGGTGCTGACTCCGCAGCTGGGATGAATGGTGTGACCAGCCCGTGAACAACAAGGGATGCCAAGTCTAAACCATGGTTCCTCCCCAACCAAATAGCCAATCACAATCATTTTGTATACTGTAAATACTTTGTTTGACTGTTTGAATGCATCCATTTTTGGAAGGTTGGTTACAGATTAACAGCTTGCTGACTGTGATTTTCTTCGCCGAAAGTGGTCCTTGTACAAGCCTAGAATTCTGACATATAAATAAATAGCTAAAAGTAAGAAGTAGTTTGTCTTCTCCTTCAAATAAAGAACACGTTTTCTCACAGTTGCTAAGAGCCGACGGGCTGATTGACACTTCGAGAAGAGGTGTCGGGGACACTCAATGTGTGGAGGACACACAGTTTTTCGGTATACCTAATAGTTAGAATTTTTATGAAACGCGTAAAGACCGGTGTGGAGACGTGAATAAAAGGTAAGGAACTCACCTATTGTCGTTGACGACACTTAACCTTTCTAAAATACCTGAAAAAGTTGCTATACTAATTTGATAATGGGAAAGCGGCCAGTAAAGCCAACCTGCCTTCGTGCACGGAGGGATGCGCTAAGACAGTATTTTTCAACCTTTTTAGAGCCACGGCACATTTTTTACATTGAAAGAATCTTGCGGCACACCACCAACCAAAAATGTTACAAAATGACACTCTGTAGCCTGATACAATAATATCCGTAGACTCATCAAGTTGCAACGCAAATTTCCTACTGATGCGTATCTTTCCCAAAACATGACTTTCGATGTCTGTAGACATGTCATCAATACGCCTGGCAATTGTGTTATCTGAGAGCGGAACTTTAGCTATGTCTTTAACCGCGTCAGGGCCGAGCATCTCGTTGACAATGGCTTTGCAGGCAGGTAGTATTAACGTCTCTGCCACAGAGTGGGACTTTTTTGATTTAGCTACGAGTTCAGCAACTAGGTAATTAGCTTTGAGTGCTTTCTCATTTACCTTTGTGGTTTTTCCTCAAAGTTGCCTGTTTCTCTGTGTTTTCACGCAGGCGAACAAAATAGTCCATCGGCTTGTTTTGAAGCGACGGGTGTTTCGTTTGGAGATGGCGTTTAAGCTTGCTTGGCACCATG
Source organism: Argentina silus (assembly GCF_951799395.1). Lineage (NCBI taxonomy): Eukaryota > Metazoa > Chordata > Actinopteri > Argentiniformes > Argentinidae > Argentina > Argentina silus. Next base: position 1,388,515 of record NC_139662.1, read on the forward strand.
GCGCTGTTGGACAGCTTCTCGCCACACACCAAGCATAATGGAGTCGGTGTCGTCTCATCCCCCGGTGAAAGTAAATCCGAACGAAAGATAGCTTTCACTGTATTGCCTCAAGCTCACCGTCTTTGCGTGAGACAATTTTTGTGCGATTGATCTCAGCCCCGAAGCGGGCAAGTTCCATTCGTCTTAAGCTGTTCAGCCTGTCTAACTGCCCCCTCCGTTTTCCATGCCCAAAACACCTACCTGTAGCATAATTTTCAAGCCTGTTTTCTAGCACGTTAATCTGTCGTTGGCTAAAGCTACCGTTCAATGGAAAACCGAAAATCTCCCACATAGGCAATTGTTCGCATGTCCATCGACCATATTTTTCAAATCATTATCTTAGCGCAGCGTTTCCCAACCGCTGTGCCGCGGCACACTAGTGTGCCGTGAGAGATCGTTGGGTGTGCCGTGAGAAATTATCCAATTTCACTTTTTTTAAATTAACATTTATTAATTATTATCTGCAAATAATATGCCATTGTCGAGTGTCTGTGCTGTAATATAGTGACTGGCAGAGTAATGTAATATTCGTCCGGGTGGCAGCAGGTAGCTAATTGCCTCGTTCCTTCTTAGAGACAAGATAATTAGTGACGCATGCGACAGGTCGTGGTGACAGTGATGGAGAAGTTTTTAAAAAGGAAAAATGCAAACAGCAGCCCAGCACACAAGGCCAGAAACAGCACTGATGGTGAGCATGGTTCTCTTGTGAGACAGCAATTGACTACTTTGTAATTTAATTTAATTTAATTTAATTTTTAATTTAATTTCCGTCCGTCCGTCCGTCCATCCGTTTTTGATACATTATTGGAAAAGGGTATTATTGTTCCATGTCCTAACAGCCGTTTGTCGTACTCTCATGTTCCCCGTAAAAGAGGCCAAACAGGAAGGCCAACCACAAACCTGGCGCTTTGTTCGGGATCTTAAAAAGGTTAATGAAGCAGTCCAAGCGCGCGCCCCTATTATTACGGATCCATATACTAAATACACATATACAAAGTAATGCTACATATTTCTCAGTGGTCGACCTCGCTAATGCGTTCTCCAGTATTCCTGTACATAAGGATTCCAGTTCTGGTTCGCATTTCGCTTTAAGGATAAGTGATTAGATAGATAGATAGATAGATAGATAGATAGATAGATAGATAGATAGATAGATAGATAGATAGATAGATAGATAGATAGATAGATAGATAGATAGATAGATAGATAGATAGATAGATAGATAGATAGATAGATAGATAGATAGATAGATAGATAGATAGATAGATAGATAGATAGATAGATAGATAGATAGATAGATAGATAGATAGATAGATAGATAGATAGATAGATAGATAGATAGATAGATAGATAGATAGATAGATAGATAGATAGATAGATAGATAGATAGATAGATAGATAGATAGATAGATAGATAGATAGATAGATAGATAGATAGATAGATAGATAGATAGATAGATAGATAGATAGATAGATAGATAGATAGATAGATAGATAGATAGATAGATAGATAGATAGATAGATAGATAGATAGATAGATAGATAGATAGATAGATAGATAGATAGATAGATAGATAGATAGATAGATAGATAGATAGATAGATAGATAGGAAAGGAGAGAGACAGCGTTTTCAGACACGGCGAGTCCATAAAGACATTGAACTCGGAAGAGGTAAGACCACAATATTTGTAAAAAGAATTCCTAGGTCTCGTGGCCTAGGTGCTAGCTAGTCCCACACGTTTAAAGTCCGTGTAAATCGGTTAGAGTCCGTGTACTATTGGGTTGAAGTCCCACACAGTTAAAGTCTATTTAGGTCCCACGTTTAAAGTCCGTGTGAATTCTATTTAGGTCTGCAGTTTGTTGTTTGTGTGTGTTTCTGTTTTTGTTTTTAATCTAGATAAACTTGTTGTGTTAGAAATTATTTTTATAAAAACAGTTTATTATTGCTTTAATAAAAATACATTACTGCAGTGTGCTAAATTTACTAATGTGATGGCCTGTTGATAAATGAGAGATGAATCAAGCATTAGTCCCATAGTACGTTGAATTAATACATGGAGAGGTTGAGCCAGGTCATCAAGAAAGATGTTGCAACACACGCTTACACAATGAGCTATAGTGGAATAATACCAGGCTAGGGAGGACAGGCTAGGGAGGACATACCAGAGTAGGTATCTTATCTCTTACAGCAGTTGGGAAACGCTGTCTTACTGGGTGCTGACTCCGCAGCTGGGATGAATGGTGTGACCAGCCCGTGAACAACAAGGGATGCCAAGTCTAAACCATGGTTCCTCCCCAACCAAATAGCCAATCACAATCATTTTGTATACTGTAAATACTTTGTTTGACTGTTTGAATGCATCCATTTTTGGAAGGTTGGTTACAGATTAACAGCTTGCTGACTGTGATTTTCTTCGCCGAAAGTGGTCCTTGTACAAGCCTAGAATTCTGACATATAAATAAATAGCTAAAAGTAAGAAGTAGTTTGTCTTCTCCTTCAAATAAAGAACACGTTTTCTCACAGTTGCTAAGAGCCGACGGGCTGATTGACACTTCGAGAAGAGGTGTCGGGGACACTCAATGTGTGGAGGACACACAGTTTTTCGGTATACCTAATAGTTAGAATTTTTATGAAACGCGTAAAGACCGGTGTGGAGACGTGAATAAAAGGTAAGGAACTCACCTATTGTCGTTGACGACACTTAACCTTTCTAAAATACCTGAAAAAGTTGCTATACTAATTTGATAATGGGAAAGCGGCCAGTAAAGCCAACCTGCCTTCGTGCACGGAGGGATGCGCTAAGACAGTATTTTTCAACCTTTTTAGAGCCACGGCACATTTTTTACATTGAAAGAATCTTGCGGCACACCACCAACCAAAAATGTTACAAAATGACACTCTGTAGCCTGATACAATAATATCCGTAGACTCATCAAGTTGCAACGCAAATTTCCTACTGATGCGTATCTTTCCCAAAACATGACTTTCGATGTCTGTAGACATGTCATCAATACGCCTGGCAATTGTGTTATCTGAGAGCGGAACTTTAGCTATGTCTTTAACCGCGTCAGGGCCGAGCATCTCGTTGACAATGGCTTTGCAGGCAGGTAGTATTAACGTCTCTGCCACAGAGTGGGACTTTTTTGATTTAGCTACGAGTTCAGCAACTAGGTAATTAGCTTTGAGTGCTTTCTCATTTACCTTTGTGGTTTTTCCTCAAAGTTGCCTGTTTCTCTGTGTTTTCACGCAGGCGAACAAAATAGTCCATCGGCTTGTTTTGAAGCGACGGGTGTTTCGTTTGGAGATGGCGTTTAAGCTTGCTTGGCACCATGGCGCTGTTGGACAGCTTCTCGCCACACACCAAGCATAATGGAGTCGGTGTCGTCTCATCCCCCGGTGAAAGTAAATCCGAACGAAAGATAGCTTTCACTGTATTGCCTCAAGCTCACCGTCTTTGCGTGAGACAATTTTTGTGCGATTGATCTCAGCCCCGAAGCGGGCAAGTTCCATTCGTCTTAAGCTGTTCAGCCTGTCTAACTGCCCCCTCCGTTTTCCATGCCCAAAACACCTACCTGTAGCATAATTTTCAAGCCTGTTTTCTAGCACGTTAATCTGTCGTTGGCTAAAGCTACCGTTCAATGGAAAACCGAAAATCTCCCACATAGGCAATTGTTCGCATGTCCATCGACCATATTTTTCAAATCATTATCTTAGCGCAGCGTTTCCCAACCGCTGTGCCGCGGCACACTAGTGTGCCGTGAGAGATCGTTGGGTGTGCCGTGAGAAATTATCCAATTTCACTTTTTTTAAATTAACATTTATTAATTATTATCTGCAAATAATATGCCATTGTCGAGTGTCTGTGCTGTAATATAGTGACTGGCAGAGTAATGTAATATTCGTCCGGGTGGCAGCAGGTAGCTAATTGCCTCGTTCCTTCTTAGAGACAAGATAATTAGTGACGCATGCGACAGGTCGTGGTGACAGTGATGGAGAAGTTTTTAAAAAGGAAAAATGCAAACAGCAGCCCAGCACACAAGGCCAGAAACAGCACTGATGGTGAGCATGGTTCTCTTGTGAGACAGCAATTGACTACTTTGTAATTTAATTTAATTTAATTTAATTTTTAATTTAATTTCCGTCCGTCCGTCCGTCCATCCGTTTTTGATACATTATTGGAAAAGGGTATTATTGTTCCATGTCCTAACAGCCGTTTGTCGTACTCTCATGTTCCCCGTAAAAGAGGCCAAACAGGAAGGCCAACCACAAACCTGGCGCTTTGTTCGGGATCTTAAAAAGGTTAATGAAGCAGTCCAAGCGCGCGCCCCTATTATTACGGATCCATATACTAAATACACATATACAAAGTAATGCTACATATTTCTCAGTGGTCGACCTCGCTAATGCGTTCTCCAGTATTCCTGTACATAAGGATTCCAGTTCTGGTTCGCATTTCGCTTTAAGGATAAGTGATTAGATAGATAGATAGATAGATAGATAGATAGATAGATAGATAGATAGATAGATAGATAGATAGATAGATAGATAGATAGATAGATAGATAGATAGATAGATAGATAGATAGATAGATAGATAGATAGATAGATAGATAGATAGATAGATAGATAGATAGATAGATAGATAGATAGATAGATAGATAGATAGATAGATAGATAGATAGATAGATAGATAGATAGATAGATAGATAGATAGATAGATAGATAGATAGATAGATAGATAGATAGATAGATAGATAGATAGATAGATAGATAGATAGATAGATAGATAGATAGATAGATAGATAGATAGATAGATAGATAGATAGATAGATAGATAGATAGATAGATAGATAGATAGATAGATAGATAGATAGATAGATAGATAGATAGATAGATAGATAGATAGATAGATAGATAGATAGATAGATAGATAGATAGATAGATAGATAGATAGATAGATAGATAGATAGATAGATAGATAGATAGATAGATAGATAGATAGATAGATAGATAGATAGATAGATAGATAGATAGATAGATAGATAGATAGATAGATAGATAGATAGATAGATAGATAGATAGATAGATAGGAAAGGAGAGAGACAGCGTTTTCAGACACGGCGAGTCCATAAAGACATTGAACTCGGAAGAGGTAAGACCACAATATTTGTAAAAAGAATTCCTAGGTCTCGTGGCCTAGGTGCTAGCTAGTCCCACACGTTTAAAGTCCGTGTAAATCGGTTAGAGTCCGTGTACTATTGGGTTGAAGTCCCACACAGTTAAAGTCTATTTAGGTCCCACGTTTAAAGTCCGTGTGAATTCTATTTAGGTCTGCAGTTTGTTGTTTGTGTGTGTTTCTGTTTTTGTTTTTAATCTAGATAAACTTGTTGTGTTAGAAATTATTTTTATAAAAACAGTTTATTATTGCTTTAATAAAAATACATTACTGCAGTGTGCTAAATTTACTAATGTGATGGCCTGTTGATAAATGAGAGATGAATCAAGCATTAGTCCCATAGTACGTTGAATTAATACATGGAGAGGTTGAGCCAGGTCATCAAGAAAGATGTTGCAACACACGCTTACACAATGAGCTATAGTGGAATAATACCAGGCTAGGGAGGACAGGCTAGGGAGGACATACCAGAGTAGGTATCTTATCTCTTACAGCAGTTGGGAAACGCTGTCTTACTGGGTGCTGACTCCGCAGCTGGGATGAATGGTGTGACCAGCCCGTGAACAACAAGGGATGCCAAGTCTAAACCATGGTTCCTCCCCAACCAAATAGCCAATCACAATCATTTTGTATACTGTAAATACTTTGTTTGACTGTTTGAATGCATCCATTTTTGGAAGGTTGGTTACAGATTAACAGCTTGCTGACTGTGATTTTCTTCGCCGAAAGTGGTCCTTGTACAAGCCTAGAATTCTGACATATAAATAAATAGCTAAAAGTAAGAAGTAGTTTGTCTTCTCCTTCAAATAAAGAACACGTTTTCTCACAGTTGCTAAGAGCCGACGGGCTGATTGACACTTCGAGAAGAGGTGTCGGGGACACTCAATGTGTGGAGGACACACAGTTTTTCGGTATACCTAATAGTTAGAATTTTTATGAAACGCGTAAAGACCGGTGTGGAGACGTGAATAAAAGGTAAGGAACTCACCTATTGTCGTTGACGACACTTAACCTTTCTAAAATACCTGAAAAAGTTGCTATACTAATTTGATAATGGGAAAGCGGCCAGTAAAGCCAACCTGCCTTCGTGCACGGAGGGATGCGCTAAGACAGTATTTTTCAACCTTTTTAGAGCCACGGCACATTTTTTACATTGAAAGAATCTTGCGGCACACCACCAACCAAAAATGTTACAAAATGACACTCTGTAGCCTGATACAATAATATCCGTAGACTCATCAAGTTGCAACGCAAATTTCCTACTGATGCGTATCTTTCCCAAAACATGACTTTCGATGTCTGTAGACATGTCATCAATACGCCTGGCAATTGTGTTATCTGAGAGCGGAACTTTAGCTATGTCTTTAACCGCGTCAGGGCCGAGCATCTCGTTGACAATGGCTTTGCAGGCAGGTAGTATTAACGTCTCTGCCACAGAGTGGGACTTTTTTGATTTAGCTACGAGTTCAGCAACTAGGTAATTAGCTTTGAGTGCTTTCTCATTTACCTTTGTGGTTTTTCCTCAAAGTTGCCTGTTTCTCTGTGTTTTCACGCAGGCGAACAAAATAGTCCATCGGCTTGTTTTGAAGCGACGGGTGTTTCGTTTGGAGATGGCGTTTAAGCTTGCTTGGCACCATGGCGCTGTTGGACAGCTTCTCGCCACACACCAAGCATAATGGAGTCGGTGTCGTCTCATCCCCCGGTGAAAGTAAATCCGAACGAAAGATAGCTTTCACTGTATTGCCTCAAGCTCACCGTCTTTGCGTGAGACAATTTTTGTGCGATTGATCTCAGCCCCGAAGCGGGCAAGTTCCATTCGTCTTAAGCTGTTCAGCCTGTCTAACTGCCCCCTCCGTTTTCCATGCCCAAAACACCTACCTGTAGCATAATTTTCAAGCCTGTTTTCTAGCACGTTAATCTGTCGTTGGCTAAAGCTACCGTTCAATGGAAAACCGAAAATCTCCCACATAGGCAATTGTTCGCATGTCCATCGACCATATTTTTCAAATCATTATCTTAGCGCAGCGTTTCCCAACCGCTGTGCCGCGGCACACTAGTGTGCCGTGAGAGATCGTTGGGTGTGCCGTGAGAAATTATCCAATTTCACTTTTTTTAAATTAACATTTATTAATTATTATCTGCAAATAATATGCCATTGTCGAGTGTCTGTGCTGTAATATAGTGACTGGCAGAGTAATGTAATATTCGTCCGGGTGGCAGCAGGTAGCTAATTGCCTCGTTCCTTCTTAGAGACAAGATAATTAGTGACGCATGCGACAGGTCGTGGTGACAGTGATGGAGAAGTTTTTAAAAAGGAAAAATGCAAACAGCAGCCCAGCACACAAGGCCAGAAACAGCACTGATGGTGAGCATGGTTCTCTTGTGAGACAGCAATTGACTACTTTGTAATTTAATTTAATTTAATTTAATTTTTAATTTAATTTCCGTCCGTCCGTCCGTCCATCCGTTTTTGATACATTATTGGAAAAGGGTATTATTGTTCCATGTCCTAACAGCCGTTTGTCGTACTCTCATGTTCCCCGTAAAAGAGGCCAAACAGGAAGGCCAACCACAAACCTGGCGCTTTGTTCGGGATCTTAAAAAGGTTAATGAAGCAGTCCAAGCGCGCGCCCCTATTATTACGGATCCATATACTAAATACACATATACAAAGTAATGCTACATATTTCTCAGTGGTCGACCTCGCTAATGCGTTCTCCAGTATTCCTGTACATAAGGATTCCAGTTCTGGTTCGCATTTCGCTTTAAGGATAAGTGATTAGATAGATAGATAGATAGATAGATAGATAGATAGATAGATAGATAGATAGATAGATAGATAGATAGATAGATAGATAGATAGATAGATAGATAGATAGATAGATAGATAGATAGATAGATAGATAGATAGATAGATAGATAGATAGATAGATAGATAGATAGATAGATAGATAGATAGATAGATAGATAGATAGATAGATAGATAGATAGATAGATAGATAGATAGATAGATAGATAGATAGATAGATAGATAGATAGATAGATAGATAGATAGATAGATAGATAGATAGATAGGAAAGGAGAGAGACAGCGTTTTCAGACACGGCGAGTCCATAAAGACATTGAACTCGGAAGAGGTAAGACCACAATATTTGTAAAAAGAATTCCTAGGTCTCGTGGCCTAGGTGCTAGCTAGTCCCACACGTTTAAAGTCCGTGTAAATCGGTTAGAGTCCGTGTACTATTGGGTTGAAGTCCCACACAGTTAAAGTCTATTTAGGTCCCACGTTTAAAGTCCGTGTGAATTCTATTTAGGTCTGCAGTTTGTTGTTTGTGTGTGTTTCTGTTTTTGTTTTTAATCTAGATAAACTTGTTGTGTTAGAAATTATTTTTATAAAAACAGTTTATTATTGCTTTAATAAAAATACATTACTGCAGTGTGCTAAATTTACTAATGTGATGGCCTGTTGATAAATGAGAGATGAATCAAGCATTAGTCCCATAGTACGTTGAATTAATACATGGAGAGGTTGAGCCAGGTCATCAAGAAAGATGTTGCAACACACGCTTACACAATGAGCTATAGTGGAATAATACCAGGCTAGGGAGGACAGGCTAGGGAGGACATACCAGAGTAGGTATCTTATCTCTTACAGCAGTTGGGAAACGCTGTCTTACTGGGTGCTGACTCCGCAGCTGGGATGAATGGTGTGACCAGCCCGTGAACAACAAGGGATGCCAAGTCTAAACCATGGTTCCTCCCCAACCAAATAGCCAATCACAATCATTTTGTATACTGTAAATACTTTGTTTGACTGTTTGAATGCATCCATTTTTGGAAGGTTGGTTACAGATTAACAGCTTGCTGACTGTGATTTTCTTCGCCGAAAGTGGTCCTTGTACAAGCCTAGAATTCTGACATATAAATAAATAGCTAAAAGTAAGAAGTAGTTTGTCTTCTCCTTCAAATAAAGAACACGTTTTCTCACAGTTGCTAAGAGCCGACGGGCTGATTGACACTTCGAGAAGAGGTGTCGGGGACACTCAATGTGTGGAGGACACACAGTTTTTCGGTATACCTAATAGTTAGAATTTTTATGAAACGCGTAAAGACCGGTGTGGAGACGTGAATAAAAGGTAAGGAACTCACCTATTGTCGTTGACGACACTTAACCTTTCTAAAATACCTGAAAAAGTTGCTATACTAATTTGATAATGGGAAAGCGGCCAGTAAAGCCAACCTGCCTTCGTGCACGGAGGGATGCGCTAAGACAGTATTTTTCAACCTTTTTAGAGCCACGGCACATTTTTTACATTGAAAGAATCTTGCGGCACACCACCAACCAAAAATGTTACAAAATGACACTCTGTAGCCTGATACAATAATATCCGTAGACTCATCAAGTTGCAACGCAAATTTCCTACTGATGCGTATCTTTCCCAAAACATGACTTTCGATGTCTGTAGACATGTCATCAATACGCCTGGCAATTGTGTTATCTGAGAGCGGAACTTTAGCTATGTCTTTAACCGCGTCAGGGCCGAGCATCTCGTTGACAATGGCTTTGCAGGCAGGTAGTATTAACGTCTCTGCCACAGAGTGGGACTTTTTTGATTTAGCTACGAGTTCAGCAACTAGGTAATTAGCTTTGAGTGCTTTCTCATTTACCTTTGTGGTTTTTCCTCAAAGTTGCCTGTTTCTCTGTGTTTTCACGCAGGCGAACAAAATAGTCCATCGGCTTGTTTTGAAGCGACGGGTGTTTCGTTTGGAGATGGCGTTTAAGCTTGCTTGGCACCATGGCGCTGTTGGACAGCTTCTCGCCACACACCAAGCATAATGGAGTCGGTGTCGTCTCATCCCCCGGTGAAAGTAAATCCGAACGAAAGATAGCTTTCACTGTATTGCCTCAAGCTCACCGTCTTTGCGTGAGACAATTTTTGTGCGATTGATCTCAGCCCCGAAGCGGGCAAGTTCCATTCGTCTTAAGCTGTTCAGCCTGTCTAACTGCCCCCTCCGTTTTCCATGCCCAAAACACCTACCTGTAGCATAATTTTCAAGCCTGTTTTCTAGCACGTTAATCTGTCGTTGGCTAAAGCTACCGTTCAATGGAAAACCGAAAATCTCCCACATAGGCAATTGTTCGCATGTCCATCGACCATATTTTTCAAATCATTATCTTAGCGCAGCGTTTCCCAACCGCTGTGCCGCGGCACACTAGTGTGCCGTGAGAGATCGTTGGGTGTGCCGTGAGAAATTATCCAATTTCACTTTTTTTAAATTAACATTTATTAATTATTATCTGCAAATAATATGCCATTGTCGAGTGTCTGTGCTGTAATATAGTGACTGGCAGAGTAATGTAATATTCGTCCGGGTGGCAGCAGGTAGCTAATTGCCTCGTTCCTTCTTAGAGACAAGATAATTAGTGACGCATGCGACAGGTCGTGGTGACAGTGATGGAGAAGTTTTTAAAAAGGAAAAATGCAAACAGCAGCCCAGCACACAAGGCCAGAAACAGCACTGATGGTGAGCATGGTTCTCTTGTGAGACAGCAATTGACTACTTTGTAATTTAATTTAATTTAATTTAATTTTTAATTTAATTTCCGTCCGTCCGTCCGTCCATCCGTTTTTGATACATTATTGGAAAAGGGTATTATTGTTCCATGTCCTAACAGCCGTTTGTCGTACTCTCATGTTCCCCGTAAAAGAGGCCAAACAGGAAGGCCAACCACAAACCTGGCGCTTTGTTCGGGATCTTAAAAAGGTTAATGAAGCAGTCCAAGCGCGCGCCCCTATTATTACGGATCCATATACTAAATACACATATACAAAGTAATGCTACATATTTCTCAGTGGTCGACCTCGCTAATGCGTTCTCCAGTATTCCTGTACATAAGGATTCCAGTTCTGGTTCGCATTTCGCTTTAAGGATAAGTGATTAGATAGATAGATAGATAGATAGATAGATAGATAGATAGATAGATAGATAGATAGATAGATAGATAGATAGATAGATAGATAGATAGATAGATAGATAGATAGATAGATAGATAGATAGATAGATAGATAGATAGATAGATAGATAGATAGATAGATAGATAGATAGATAGATAGATAGATAGATAGATAGATAGATAGATAGATAGATAGATAGATAGATAGATAGATAGATAGATAGATAGATAGATAGATAGATAGATAGATAGATAGATAGATAGATAGATAGATAGATAGATAGATAGATAGATAGATAGATAGATAGATAGATAGATAGATAGATAGATAGATAGATAGATAGATAGATAGATAGATAGATAGATAGATAGATAGATAGATAGATAGATAGATAGATAGATAGATAGATAGATAGATAGATAGATAGATAGATAGATAGATAGATAGATAGATAGATAGATAGATAGATAGATAGATAGATAGATAGATAGATAGATAGATAGATAGATAGATAGATAGATAGATAGATAGATAGGAAAGGAGAGAGACAGCGTTTTCAGACACGGCGAGTCCATAAAGACATTGAACTCGGAAGAGGTAAGACCACAATATTTGTAAAAAGAATTCCTAGGTCTCGTGGCCTAGGTGCTAGCTAGTCCCACACGTTTAAAGTCCGTGTAAATCGGTTAGAGTCCGTGTACTATTGGGTTGAAGTCCCACACAGTTAAAGTCTATTTAGGTCCCACGTTTAAAGTCCGTGTGAATTCTATTTAGGTCTGCAGTTTGTTGTTTGTGTGTGTTTCTGTTTTTGTTTTTAATCTAGATAAACTTGTTGTGTTAGAAATTATTTTTATAAAAACAGTTTATTATTGCTTTAATAAAAATACATTACTGCAGTGTGCTAAATTTACTAATGTGATGGCCTGTTGATAAATGAGAGATGAATCAAGCATTAGTCCCATAGTACGTTGAATTAATACATGGAGAGGTTGAGCCAGGTCATCAAGAAAGATGTTGCAACACACGCTTACACAATGAGCTATAGTGGAATAATACCAGGCTAGGGAGGACAGGCTAGGGAGGACATACCAGAGTAGGTATCTTATCTCTTACAGCAGTTGGGAAACGCTGTCTTACTGGGTGCTGACTCCGCAGCTGGGATGAATGGTGTGACCAGCCCGTGAACAACAAGGGATGCCAAGTCTAAACCATGGTTCCTCCCCAACCAAATAGCCAATCACAATCATTTTGTATACTGTAAATACTTTGTTTGACTGTTTGAATGCATCCATTTTTGGAAGGTTGGTTACAGATTAACAGCTTGCTGACTGTGATTTTCTTCGCCGAAAGTGGTCCTTGTACAAGCCTAGAATTCTGACATATAAATAAATAGCTAAAAGTAAGAAGTAGTTTGTCTTCTCCTTCAAATAAAGAACACGTTTTCTCACAGTTGCTAAGAGCCGACGGGCTGATTGACACTTCGAGAAGAGGTGTCGGGGACACTCAATGTGTGGAGGACACACAGTTTTTCGGTATACCTAATAGTTAGAATTTTTATGAAACGCGTAAAGACCGGTGTGGAGACGTGAATAAAAGGTAAGGAACTCACCTATTGTCGTTGACGACACTTAACCTTTCTAAAATACCTGAAAAAGTTGCTATACTAATTTGATAATGGGAAAGCGGCCAGTAAAGCCAACCTGCCTTCGTGCACGGAGGGATGCGCTAAGACAGTATTTTTCAACCTTTTTAGAGCCACGGCACATTTTTTACATTGAAAGAATCTTGCGGCACACCACCAACCAAAAATGTTACAAAATGACACTCTGTAGCCTGATACAATAATATCCGTAGACTCATCAAGTTGCAACGCAAATTTCCTACTGATGCGTATCTTTCCCAAAACATGACTTTCGATGTCTGTAGACATGTCATCAATACGCCTGGCAATTGTGTTATCTGAGAGCGGAACTTTAGCTATGTCTTTAACCGCGTCAGGGCCGAGCATCTCGTTGACAATGGCTTTGCAGGCAGGTAGTATTAACGTCTCTGCCACAGAGTGGGACTTTTTTGATTTAGCTACGAGTTCAGCAACTAGGTAATTAGCTTTGAGTGCTTTCTCATTTACCTTTGTGGTTTTTCCTCAAAGTTGCCTGTTTCTCTGTGTTTTCACGCAGGCGAACAAAATAGTCCATCGGCTTGTTTTGAAGCGACGGGTGTTTCGTTTGGAGATGGCGTTTAAGCTTGCTTGGCACCATGGCGCTGTTGGACAGCTTCTCGCCACACACCAAGCATAATGGAGTCGGTGTCGTCTCATCCCCGGTGAAAGTAAATCCGAACGAAAGATAGCTTTCACTGTATTGCCTCAAGCTCACCGTCTTTGCGTTCTTGTTACCACCACTCATACTAGGGCCTTCACCTGGGTCAGAATCGTCCGTCCGTCCGTCCGTCCGTCCGTCCGTCCGTCCGCGTCCGTCCGTCCGTCCGTCCGTCCATCTATCTATCTATCTATCTATCTATCTAATCACTTATCCTTAAAGCGAAATGCGAACCAGAACTGGAATCCTTATGTACAGGAATACTGGAGAACGCATTAGCGAGGTCGACCACTGAGAAATATGTAGCATTACTTTGTATATGTGTATTTAGTATATGGATCCGTAATAATAGGGGCGCGCGCTTGGACTGCTTCATTAACCTTTTTAAGATCCCGAACAAAGCGCCAGGTTTGTGGTTGGCCTTCCTGTTTGGCCTCTTTTACGGGGAACATGAGAGTACGACAAACGGCTGTTAGGACATGGAACAATAATACCCTTTTCCAATAATGTATCAAAAACGGATGGACGGACGGACGGACGGACGGAAATTAAATTAAAAATTAAATTAAATTAAATTAAATTTTAAATTAAATTAAATTGCCTATTTTTTTTGAAAAAAATAGGCAAACTTAAAATATTTGGCAGATATTACTATTAGTAAAGGTTGTTGCTGTTGCTGTTATTGTTGTTGTTGTTGTTTGTTTTTGGGCCATAAGCTCACCAGGGAGGGCAAAAGCCGGAGTAGAATAGACGCAATCACTAAAAAACCTAAGATAATTACTCAGAAACACCTGTTATATATTTTTTGTTTTTGTTTTGGGTTGGCCTAAAATGATAACCCATGTTTACCAAATGTCTATTTTATAGTGTTGTCACATGGAGAAGATCATGTGTCAAAAGGGGGGATGACGGATATTGTAAATAAGCATTATTCACAGAATTTGGCATAGTGTAGAAAGAGGGCAAATGGTTCCCCAATCAAGCCCCTAGACTTCCACCACAGCATCCCAACAATTGCCCCTCAAACCATTTGGTTGGATACTAAAAGAGGTAAATGGTTTTTGGGGTGAATGTGAGAAGATATCATACAGTATCTATAGGGTAGCATATTTCTTGTCCTTTCAACATACAGCATGTTTCTCAGTTATTTTTGGCCTGAGGCACATTGGTGAGACTCAACCTTGGCCCACCCAGACCTCCTCGGCCCCTGAGCAGCAGCCAATGGACAACCAGACCTCAAAGCTCACACGGTAGTCAGTTATAAATTAATGTACACATCGAACTGACTCCATCCAGATAACTGAACCCACCTCAATGCTGGATTGATTCAGTCTTAACCCTCTTAAGTAATGAGAAAGAAAAGCAGATATAAAATGGAGGGGGGAACCTTGAACCCTCGCTGTCCATTCCGCGTTCGGCTGGTAAGCCAAGGGCCAGAAAGTACTGTAGAGGTACCACCGCCTGAGGCAATGTGATGCTATTGATTTCCGTGGTGCTAAAGTGGATGTAGGTGCATTATGGATGAGATCAATGTGTCATGTGACAGGGTGGGTTCCATTCATAAAGCCGAAGCCTTGTGGTGTGTACAGTAAAAGCACACTCCACAATGGCGACCTCTGTCACTCTTCTGTGAATAACTGCTTTTGTCTAGCCTCCAAGTACACACACACACATAACACAGTGAATAACTTTTTCCAATTTACAGTAACAGTAATTTGCATTAACATTTGTTTTTCTCTCTGTGTTCTCTCTGTGTATGCCATCATCTGGAGAGACAGTGAAGGCCAGTAACATGAAGGACATGAGTCAGTCTAACCCAATAAACACATGACTCATGACAAAGTAGTCAATTGCTGTCTCACAAGAGAACCATGCTCACCATCAGTGCTGTTTCTGGCCTTGTGTGGAGGAGCAAGGAGAGCGATGTAAAGACAGAACCACCCACACAGTTCAGACGGCATTAGGTAATGGAAAGACATAAAGAAGTGAACGAGAGGGAAGGTGTGAAAAGGAGGGTGACACACAGGTAAGGCAGGAAAGAAAAAAGGTTGGGGAGAAGGAGTTTAATTTAGAGAGTTTAATTAAGAGAAGTTAATCTCCGCTCAGAGTGACACAGGTCCTCAGGCAGTCTGTGCATGAGGTGGCAGCTAATCTACCTCCCCACAGCACATTTGTACACATGCAAACACACATCACAATTAGACACACACACACACACACACACACACACCACACACACGACGTTCATATGACATCTACATACAGTAAATCACTCACACATGAGTAGCAATTACAGTAGACACATGCACGTGACATAGATATTGCGCGCACAAGCACACAGACACACACACACACACACACACACACACACACACCACACTGCCCACCGTACAAACACCGTACAAACACAATTAAAGCAGCCTTCTGTCTGCAGTGGGCAGCCAGGCTACTTCACCAGACACCAGTGAGTGAATGAGAACATTGGAAATGTTGTAATTATGTATAGCCTACATTTCTGGAACAGCCAATATATTCTACTGTGCGTATTTTACACTTTCTATGACTACACTGTTCTACAGTACTAACACACATTGATGTCTGGATAGACTCTGTCCAGATAAAAATTGCAGTCAATGCTAAAGGGTGTTTGACCAGGAATCTACAGTAACCCAGATCCTCAGTGTACCTCATTTATCAAAGAAGATAACAACATTTGCTAGCCTAGCTGAAGCACTGTGCAGACCAGCTGTCTCCAGTGTTTACGGACATCTTTAACACTTCACTGGTTGAATGCATGGTACCTGCCTGCTTCAAAAATCCACCATCACCCCAGTTCCCAAAAAGCAGAGGATCACAGGCCTTAATGACTACAGACCAGTCGTCCTGACCTCTGTGGTAATGAAGACCTTTGAGCGCCTCGTGCTCACCCACCTCAAGGCCATCACCAACCCCCTCCTCGACCCACTGCAGTTTGCCTACAGAGCCAACAGGTCTGTAGACGACGCAGTCAACATGGGACTTCACTTCATCCTCCAGCACCTAGAGTCCCCTGGCACCTATGCCAGGACCCTGTTTGTGGACTTCAGCTCTACATTCAACACCATCGCCCCAGCTCTCCTCCAGGACAAGCTATCCCAGCTGAGCGTGCCTGAGCCCACCTGCAGGTGGATTACTGGCTTCCTGACAGACAGGAAGCAGCAGGTGCGGCTGGGCAAGCTTGTCTCGGAGCCCCGGACCATCAGCACCGAAGCCCCACAAGGCTGCGTGCTCTCTCCTCTACACCAACAGCTCCACCTCTAGCCACCCTTCTGTCAAACTCCTAAAGTTCACGGATGACACAACCCTCATTGGATTAACCTCCAATGGTGATGAGGCCGCCGACAGAGAGGAAGTTGACAGCCTGGCTTCCTGGTGCAGCCAGAACTACTTGGAGCTGAACGCCCTAAAAACTGTAGAGATGGTTGTAGACTTCAGGAGAAGCCCAGTCCCAACCGCCCCCCTCATCATGTGTGACTCCCCAGTTAACACTGTGGAGTAATTTAAATTCCTGGGGACAATAATTTCAAAGGACCTCAGATGGGCGGAGAACATCACCTCCACCATCAAGAAGGCCCAGCAGAGGATGTTCTTCCTGCGGCAGCTGAAGAAAGTCAACAGGCCGCAGAAAGTGATGGTCAAGTTCTACACGGCCATCGAGTCCATCCTCAGTTCATCGATCACCATTTGGTTCGCTGCCTCCACTGCCAAGGACAAAGGCAGACTGCAGCAGATCATTCGATCAGCCGAGAAGGTTGCAACCTGCCATCTCTCCTGGACCTGTTCCACTCCAGGACCAGTAAGAGAGCAGGAAAGATCATAGCTGACCCTTCCCATCCTGGTCACAACCTCTTCCATAGACTTCCATCCGGCAAAAGATTCTGGTCAATCAAGACTAAAACCTCGCGCCACCTTAACAGTTTCTTCCCCATGGCAGTGGGGCTCACAAACAAGCCCCCTGCCTCTCATTGACTCTGGGACTTCCACCCCCCCTCACCCTGTCACACACACAATGCACTGACAGTGTAATTAATAATTATTTAAAATTATTCTAGTAGTGTTTTTAACTACTAATTTTGTAGTGTACATGCCCCATAACCATTCAACAGCCTCTAGCCTCATTGCCACTTAGCCTCACACAGCCTACAAGATGTATTGTTCTGCTGTTCTTTTTTGTAAATTTGTAAATTTGTTTATTTTGTTAATATTTTGCTATTTTGTAAATTTTTGGTCAACAATTTTTTTTGTCCATGCACCAATCTCACCAAGTCAATTTCCTGTATGTGCAAATATACTTGGCCAAATAAAGTAATTATTGATCCCCGAGGGGGAAATTAAGGCATTACAGCAGCTCACATCACAAACAACAACAACAAAATAAAATGACAATAGAATAATAGAATAAAATAGACATCTGAAGCATTATATACAGTCAGAACAGTCCAGTATGATTTCACATCCCCCAGCCTGAAAGGATCTCCTATAGTGCGCCTTAGTGGTTGTAGTAATCTGTTGCTAAACAAGCTTCTCTGCTCTGCCACAGTGTCATATAGGGGATGGGAGGGATTGTCCATGATGGCCAGGAGTTTGGTCCTCATCCTCCTATTGGCCACCTCCTCCACAGTGTCCAGGGTGACACCGAGAACAGAACCAGCTTTCCTAATGAGCTTGTTCAGCCTCTTGGTGTCACCTTCCTTGATGAGGAAGGTGATGAAGGTCAAACATTTCAGGCAGATATGGAATACATTTTATGGAAGCCAGCAGCAGACACTTGCGCCAAAGTTTATGAAAATCTGTAATTCAAGGTAGTAGCATCCTAATGCTTATTCCTAATTAAATTCCAGTAATGGAGGCACAAACCAAAGTCGATACTAGTACAAGGGACTCATACCGGCCAGAGACAAACGGGAGACCTTTGGATTTCATTGCTTGTTTAATGGCCCGGAAATGTCCCTCGAGTTTCCACTAAGTAAGGCAAGCCTGGAAGTGTATGTCCGGGAGAAAAATCATTCAACGTAAATTGAGTAATGAAAAAATATTATGAGAGGATTTGTCCAATCGATTGCAAAAGACAAATGCACTGACTTTGCTTCCAGCATGTAGGACTGCTATGCCAATGGCACACCCAGACTGTGCCTTTAAAGTTCTGTCTGATTGCATGATCTAGTGTGATCTATAGTTTTTGATTTGATTTGATTTGACTTTTAAAGATGACAATTTTGGGGGTATTTTTTCTTATGATTGTGTGCTTGCTCCCTGCACAATTTGCGTTTATTGCATCTCTCCTTGGATTTACAACAGGACTAGTATTCTGGTCACATACAGTAGATTAAGCTTAATCCTTGACTAAAAAGGAGAGATTCTACATTGATAGTGTGATTTAGTTCAGGACTGGGCTTTTAATTGAAGATCGATAAACAATTGGTCACAAAAATGGCTTGTGGATTTGGATCCAGTGTGACATGAACGAACCTCAATGGTGACATTTCTGAAGGGAAATTTGACTATAGTAAATCTGCGTAACTCTCTTATGTAAAGTACTTTAGAGTGATTAGAGTGTTTACAATCAACATCTTTGATGGTAATTATATAATCATGCAAAATCCATGTGAAATGATGTCAACGTTTTAGACAGTTTGTCATCCAAAGCTTTGTTACATAATATCGAAGCTAATTTCCCACACAAAGCATTGGGTTTGTAATACGCTGTCAAAGTGGAACGTCACATCACTGGAGACAGCCAAACAAACATTCCGCACTGCAAAACTGACATGAAAATGGAAATGATTTAGCTTTCCCCATCATCCTAGAAATGGAGACAGTGTGTAAAACTGTGTAGGTTAAAGGATTTATTTTGAAAAAATGTGCGACTTATTATTATCAGCTATATTAGTGACTGGTCACACATTCCTTACACTAGCACACATTTTACCACGCTCAACAACCTATAGCCAAAATAGCTATATTAGCTATATTTACAGTCTTATATGGAGCTTTCTATACAAGCTTGCTATGTTTGTCTCCAGATATTTTCGTTGGCATGGTATTCTTTGATTGTGATACAATCACTTTACCTGGGTATAGTGGTTTGTGTCTGAATGTTGTCATCGGAGATGACAGTAACCAATGGGCAAGTAACTGCTATCTGGAAAAGGTTGATCAAACTCAGGAAGTAAGACATGGTGGGGGAGATGTGTTCATTTTGCATGGTTCAGACTTCATTTAGAACAGTAAGAGAGAGAGAGGGAGAGAACAAGATAATGGGGAAAGAGAAATAAAGGTTGTGTAAACAAAAGAGACAAGGTTTATATGAGAACCCCACGGAGAGACACTACCTCCCTCCCACCCTCTCCCCCCCGTCTCTCTCTCTCTCTCTCACACACACACACACACACACACACACACACACACACACTCACACACACACACACACTTACAAACACAAACACACACACACTCACACAACACACACACACACACACATGCACACTTACAAACACAACCACACACACACACATGCACACACACATGCACACTTACAAACACAACCACACACACACTCACACAACACACACACACACACTCACACACTCACTCACTCAGGAGAACTCAGAAACATTGGGTTCGCCTGCAAAGTAAAATTACTTCCTCGAAGTACTCTTTGTTTTGAATATTGTTGCACACCTTCAAAATTAATTTGTATTATACTACAAAGCTAAATAATAATATACCCCACCTATCTGGGGTATATTGGACCTTGTATCCCCACCTCTACTGTATGAATACCAATGAATATGCTGTTTGTCTCAGAAGCCCC
Organism: Argentina silus; assembly: GCF_951799395.1. Classification (NCBI taxonomy): domain Eukaryota; kingdom Metazoa; phylum Chordata; class Actinopteri; order Argentiniformes; family Argentinidae; genus Argentina; species Argentina silus. The sequence goes on from NC_139662.1 coordinate 1,408,859, forward strand.
TATCCATGACTAGAATATCCTCCTTCCTTCTCCCAGGTACCATACGGTGTCTCATAGGGCTGCTGCCTACGCTATGGAGGGAGAGAGAGAGAGAGAAAGAGAGAGAAAGAGAGAGAGAGAGAGAAAGAGAGAGAGAGAGAGACTGGTGCTCAGAGGCTAATGAAGAACCAAATTTGATCCAGCACTCTCTCTATTATTCATAACAATCCCCCAACCACATACGCACACAGATGGATATACTCGGGGATACACACAGATACACACACACACACACACACACACACACACACACACACACACACACACAGGGGCCACCTCTACAGTACATGTGACAATCCCTCATTAAAGATGGATGACACAACCCAATGGGTAGAGAACCAGTGGGGCGCCACAGACACAGGCTACGATGATTGTTGTCTCTTCTCCTCTCCTCTTCTCTCCTTACATCACCTCCTTGTCCATCTCTCCCCTCATCTCTCCCCTTTCCTTGTCCTCTCCTCTCCTCTCCCCTGGGAAAACGCTGCCAGTGTTATGTGTTCACTCTCTCCTTCATGTTTCTCATCTCCTCTGTGGCCTGCGATGGTTCTATTCCTGCTTCGCTGGCTCAGATTCAGGATGTTGTGGAGGAGAGGGCGTTAAACCACGACCTGCGGGTTGGAGTCGGCTTTGGGACAATTTTGACAAAAGTGCTTTTAGTTGGCTAATGCCTTCACCTGACCACTCAAAGTTAATGCCTAATACTGACTAAGCGCCACGTAAGTCAAAATACTCCATAGTTGCATTGCTAATGTGGTGCTTTAAAAACATATTAAAAAGAAGGTAGTGTTTCGTGGAAGCGTGCATATACTCCTCTCCTCTTCCTCCCTTCTCTCTCCCTCTTCCAGTTTCATCTCCTCCTCTCCTGTCCTGTCCTCTCTCCACATCACAATGTTGTTCATAAGCCCGTGAGTTAGTGAATGCATTAAGGTCATTAGCGATTTCCAGATATATGCTACTACAGTCTTTCAAGTCCTCCACAACATCCTGAATCTGTGCCAGCGAAGCAGGAATAGACCCATCTTAGGCCACAGAGGAGATGAGAAAACATGGAAGAGAGAGTGAACACATAACACTGGCAGCGTTTTGAACTCTCCACAGTGTGCTTAGACAGGAAACTGCATTCTATCTCCACAGTATCCGACAAGATTAAACACCATGTGGTATGAAGCACTTGGAGCAGGGAGTAGAATCGGCTCTCGCACGCACTCTCGCACGCACGCACGCACACACACACTTGACTCTGTAGCTCCAATAAAGCTCCATCCATGTTTCACTGAGAATTGCAAACACACACACACACCGTACCTTTTGGTGCAATTACACGCAATAGGTCCTCTATGGGGAGTCATATACTAACAGAGAAACAAGGCATAGAGTGGCACTGCAGAAAAATACTGAAGGTGTGCAGGGAATTGACAGAAACAGATCGCACGTTAATGGAGGCAGACTGAGGATGCTGTTACTGAGACACAGCAGAACCCCTCTAAGGGCAACTCTTCAAAGCTGAGGCAGAGAGGAGTTTTAACCAGGAACAGCCACATACTAGTGTTATAAAGAATCAAGCAGTACAGCCCCCATCACACATATACACATATACAGCATATACTGTATGTCTATTTCTATTTCTATATATATATATATATATATATATATATATATATATATATATATATAAGTCAGTGCCATATTTTAAGGATAATCTAACCAATGGACCTCCTCATCCACCAATATCAAAAGTGCTCATTGCTAGCCTAGCAGCTAAGCTAAAAGGTCATCGCTGTAAGGGTAAATAACTGCACAAATCTGGAAAATAAGGTTACACAACTACATGAAACCTCAGTCATATATATAGTTTAACAGGGAAAGAAAGGGCAATCTTTCACTGGGGAGTAGTTTCATCAAATATATCATGTGCACTGTAACTAAAGTGCTCTATCAAGGCACAATTTTCATTAGCTTGTTGTCAGGAAGACCTGATAATGTTCTTGTAACATTGACAAGGTGCCTGTTTCCAACCTTTCATGAAAGCTCATGACAGCCCATGATAAATGACCCTATGAAGCAATGACACATGAAATGGCATGCAGTTTAACTCAATTAATTGGCTAGTATTGACAGTACACGTATTATGAAGAGTTATAGTAGGTGTAATATCATATCTAAGATGGGATCGCATTGCCATTTTTGTCATGTGGTTTTATAGTCACAATTTGAGTTTTCTGAAAATCGCAGGCGTTTTTTCATTAGGTGTCTAACACTCACTGTGTATTTGCATCTTGGCACACAGCACGCACATTTAATCTAATCTAAATTAGACTGTGACCACTCTCGGGTTATTTAACAGCATGAAGAAATGTCAAACTCACATGAGGCACAGAGGGCGTTTTTTTTTTTAAAGCCACAGTAATTTTCTTACCAGAGCTCAGGGACTAATTATGTTTTATTCTTAGTGAATTAAGAAAATAATACATGAATTAGTTGTAACTGTAAAATAAGAGCTACAAATAAGTCCACGAACAAGCTGCGGAAAGACAGCCGGTGTTATGAAAATGATATTATATATTACAGCAATGACAGCCTGTGTTATGACAATAATATTCTGTGTTACAAGAATGACAGCCGGTGGTATGACAATGACATTCTATATTACAACAATGACAGCCTGTGGTATGACAAAGGCAGGATATACAACAACAACAACAACAACAACAACAACGGTATTGCCAGTAATTAGCATGCTATGGCACTGATAGATAGATAGATAGATAGATAGATAGATAGATAGATAGATAGATAGATCGCCCCAATCGAGCCAGCCGGAGGAGGAGTTGTACAGTCTTATTGCGGCAGGCAGAAAAGATCTCCTATAGCACTCCTTAGTGCAACGTGGGTGTAATAATCTGTTGCTAAAGGAGCTTCTCTGCTATGTAGGGGATGGGAGGGATTGTCTGTGATGGCCAGGAGTTTGGTCCTCATCCTCCTATTGGCCACCTCCTCCACAGTGTCCAGGGTGACACCGAGGACAGAACCAGCTTTCCTAATAAGCTTGTTCAGCCTCTTGGTGTCACCTTCCTTGATGCTGCCCCCCAGCATACCACCGCATACAGCATTGCACTGGCCACCGCTGACTGGTAGAACATGTTCAGCAGAGTCCTACACATGCCAAAGGACCTGAGCCTCCTGAGGAAATGAAAAGTTACCAGTCCAGTCCAGTTTATTTTCCAGGTGCACCCCCAGGTACTTGTAGCTCTGGACCACCTCCACGTCCTCTCCCTGGATGGAAACAGGAGACAGGGGGACCCTAGTCCTCCTAAAGTCCACCACCATCTCCTTTGTCTTGCTGATGTTGAGTAGCTGGTGGTTCTGCTCACATTACTCAACAAAACTGTCCATCAGTCCTCTGTACTCGGTCTCCTGGCCTCCACTGACACATCCCACAATAGCAGAATCATCCAAGAACATCTGCAGATGGAGTATCTGTGTTGTGCCTGAAGGGGAGGGGAATGGAGGGGAGGTGTGAATGGAGTCAGAGGGGCTGGAGAGGGAGAGGGAAGGGAGAGGGTATTGGATGGGACAAAGGGGTAGATGAGAGTTGTGAATGGGTCCAGAGAGGGCAGGGGAGGGGAGGGGGGCTGGTCCGGTAGCTGGAGGAGCTGGGGGGAGGAGAAGGAGAAGGAGAATGAAGTGGAGAGTTGTCGGTGGAGTTGGGGGGAGGGAGACAATGAGCCCTCGAGTCAAACTTTTTGAAGACTGGTTCAACTCGTTTGGGCCTGCTCAGATCTCCAGCCACTTGCAAGTCGTTAGCCTGCTTGTAGCCGGTGATCTTCCTCATGCTGCTCCACACCTCTCTTGTGTTGTTGTCCTGCAGGCTGTCCTCCAACTTCCCCTGTAGGTGTCCCTGCTCTCCTTCAGCTTCTCCTTGAGCTTCCTCTGCACCCGCTTCAGTTCTTCCTTGTAACCAGACCTGAAGGTTCTCTCTTGTTGCTGAGGAGGGCCTTTAGGTCACTTGTAATCCAAGGCTTGTTGTTGGGAAAACACTGCACCTTCCTAGTAGGTATGGCCTTCTCCACACAGAAGTTAATGTAGTCCGAGATAAAATGTGAAAGACCATCAATGTCCTCCCCATGTGACTCACAGAGAACTTCCCAGTCTGTTGTCTCAAATCAGAGCCTCATCAGCCTCCTGTGTCCATCTCCTCACAGTCCTAGTGGTCACAGAGTGCTGCTGGACTAGAGGCTCATACATGGGCTTGAGGTGGACTAGGTTGCGGTCCGATCTGCGCGGGGGGGGGGGGGGGGGAGTGCTGTAGAGATGTAGGCGTCCTTCACATTAGTATATAACAGGTCCAGTGTTTTGTTCTCCCTAGTTCTCACAAACTAGGAGAACGTTGCCAGTGTTTTTGTCAGGGTGACATGGTTAAAATTGCAATGAATGCACTGGCAGTCAAGGTTGTGTTGGTCAGTCATGCATGTGTGTATGATAGCCTATAGAGGTATAAGATGACTCCTGTAGCTCTTGGCCCATTCGTCATACGGTGACACGGTTATGGGACATTCTGTTTCTCATACAAGCTCATATGCTCTCAAATTGAGTCAATAACTGCACACGAAATATGACATTTTTAGTGGTAGGGTTGGCTAGAGGCTTTTAGCTCAACTGGCATGACATTAGGGGGGTGGGGGGGGGCAGACAAAGGAAAGCTGGAACAGACAATATACAACATACAATAGAAGACAACAAAGGGATTTCCAAATCATGGAATTGCCAGAAGCTTTTTGTTAGAAGATATTTTTTACAGCACAGCAAATTCGCTGTGGTCGACAGCCATTAAACTGGCGCATCGTCACAACTATTGATTTATAAAGTCTTATCCTCCTTAATCTGGCCAGTGAGGCCCTTTCCTGTGGGATATGTAACAGAGATCATGAGAGAGATTTACTCTCCACATCCACAGTTGCTAATAAGCTTTTACAAGGAGATGAGTGGCAAATTGATTTTGTGGAATCTGAATCATTTTTTTGCGACTCTCCTTGGTTTATTTAGTTATTTTATTCCTGAAATATGAAATGTGGTTAACACAATTACAAACTGATTTGATGGAATCAGATTTTTTGTTTTTACTTTCCTCAGTTTTGAATGTCTGATTTTCTTTCATTGTGGGGATGTGCAATTTACATCAGAAACATATATATATATTTTTTTTTTATATCATTGCAAGTAAGTACTGTATATTGTATTGCAGTTTGTGTAGAAAATGTCTGACACCTCTGTGATATAAACCCAACGTAATCCAGTCAGTCAGATATACCATCTTTTAGATTCCAACACTTGCTCTCTTTGCTTCCTGTGGCGCTACGTGACAGATCCGTGCGCTGAGGAAATGGGACAGCCCCTCTGATCATGGTGACTCGCTAACTAACTGCGGGCCATGTTCCCTTATGAAGAGGGGGAGAAAGAAGGGGGAGTGCGCGAGATTAGAAGTGAAAAGAGTCAGCACTCCTGTCAGGTGTGCTGTGTTTCAACATGGCCGTTTGGCCCCATGTCATTCATAACGCCGCACACTCTGTCTCTCCCCCACCCCCGCTACCCCTACCCAGAGTGCAGCACGACCGCCTCTCTGCCTCATCCTCCCTCTGCAGGGGATACAACACTGTGCCATGCCAGGCCCCGCTATCTGCCTGGATCGTTCACTGCAGCGGTTTGATTTTGTTTAGCGTCTGGGACCATCAAAGGGCGTGGTGACATTTTCTGTATCTGGCGCGCTGCTGACCTTTCCCAGTGGTAGTAAAGATGGGTCAAAGGCGGTACAAAGGACTGATCACTCAGCCTGGGGTTGGACAGAAAGGTGGGAGGAAGGGAGGGGGGGGGGGGGGGGGGGTTGGAGTGAGATGGATCCAGGGTTGGCCACCCCCACGACAGGTCTGGAACTGGGGTCATTGGAGTCTCAAGTAAGGGGGAGGTGAGAGGAGGGATGGAGGGATGGAGGGGGAAGGATAGGAATGCTGCAAATGTGTGATGGGGAATCCCTTGGATGTGTTATGCTGTGGATGCATGTTGAATACAATTTTGAAGAAATTAGTGAATGAACAGGACCTTTAACATTCTATATCATTCTATACATCTCAAAACCCTGTTTGCAGAATTGTCTTGCTCTCCCTTTGTAAATCTCCCTAACCCTCAGACAGTATCCTTGGAGAGATGAGGGGTGGTTGCAAGTTCCCAATTAGAACTCTGCCTCATCCGAGAGAAGCTCGAACAAGAGAGCTTCCTATTAATTAATTTGAAATCTTAGTGAGTCATCTGTTTATTCCCCCCGACTAGAGGACGGAACAGAGACTAGAGGAGAACATATTGGCTTTCAAAAGCTTTCAGCGACCGGCGCCCTATCAAGACCTTCACAATTAAAGCTGCCACACAATGTGTTCATGGCCAAGACACAGTCTGTCTTCTCAATTTACAGCGGAAATGCTCGAGCTGTCGTAGCTGCACACTTGTGCGGCAGATCTCAAAACTTGGAAATTAATGAGCGAAACAAGAGAGAGAAGGACAGGACTTTCATTTTCTCTTAATGGGGGGAAATTCTGCCGGCAGATTCAACGACATGCAAGTCTATGAGGTGCTAACCTGTATTTGCATATTGTTGTTCTCTAAATGAAAGTTCTAAAAAGTACATGGCTGTCCTTTTCAGAAACACTGTGATGCTGTAATTAAGACTAAGAGACAAAAGAGAGGATGCTTGTGTGTTTCTGTTAGGAATGTTTAGCTGGGATTAAACACAATGATGTATTCACACACTGCATGTGAATCACAGATTGTTGGTGGATCCACTGTTGGTGGATTGTTAAAGCTGGAGATTCGTGGAATTATCATCAGGGCTGGATCTTAGCTCATTGTTCAAACAACGAGGGGGGAAAGGTGTGATGGTGTGAGACTCCATCCAGTGAGACTCCACTTTCTGACCATTGTAGAGAAAGTACATGTAGCTGTTCAATGTTTATCTTGTTTGTTGACAAGCTCCGGTCCACTGATTCCCATTGGACGGTCGAAGGGGGTTGAGATGTGACACAGATAGCTTGGAACCATGCTAGCGTGATGATTAACCTTACCTGAGAGCTGAACACTGCTTAATGTGCTGTGTTGGCGGGAGACCTTGATTCGGTCCCAGTCTTTACATCCTGTAAACAAACTCCAACTTCACTGAGGGAATTGTCAACATGGCTGTAGGGGCGTGTAGTACTGTAGGGGCTAGGGGTTGTTTCTGGACAAGGCCTTGGTCTGCTAGCTCTAATCTATGGTCTGCTAACTCGAATCTATGGTCGATTATAAGAGTGTTCATTCACACATAAAGCATCATCAATCAAGTCACACATTTACTCTTGAGATGTGAGTTGATGCTTCGATTCACCTTGTCATACATAATTGAAATTTATTGAAATTTATTTAAAACTTTTTCAAATGCATTTATGATGAAAGGGCACTTAAAATGATGACTATTCATTTGAGAGTGAACTCCAAATACCTTCCATTGGTTTGGAGTTCGAAGCTGATGCTGCTTGCCTCCAGTTGAACGTACCCAAATGTACTTTGCTTTGAACTGAGGGGGGTGGGGGGGGGACGTCTCCAGCAAAAAGCCTTATTAAAATTGTTGTGGAGGAGAGAGGCCCAACTACACAATTTTATTCTCCCTCCTTCTCTACCTCGGGTGACTGAATAACTCTGCCCGCAGGGTTTTTACTCTCTGCTATCTCCACATCTGCGCTCTCTTGACTCTCACACACTGCAGAGGGAGAGGGAGAGAGAGAGAAAACAATAGCGGCCTCCAATGTGCTAAAACTTTAATGATGACAGACTGATAAGAGTGGGAGATCTCTGAGATAATAGCTTTTATGAGTGTAATAATTGGTCTCTCTGTGTGTGTTACAGGATAGCACTGGGAGGTATCCGCCATTGCGTTGCTATTTTCCTTCTTAAAGCATCTTATTTGACCAAAAAATGCCCCAAAAATCCCTCTTGTTTGTGGGAGGGTGGTGATGTTGCAATCTTCTATGAAGATTAAGTTAACATGAAAGCATTTCTGAAGTTGTTGGCTAATTAGAGTTGAGTGCTTCTGCATCAGGATGGAATATCTAATGATCCTGTTGAAACATGTGCAGAAATAGCCACTTTATAATTACCTGAAGCACAATTAAACATCATTATTTGCATATACTGCATTTACTCATTTTAAATCCACAAGGCTCTATCCTTTGATCTTTGCACTATCAACATTCTGGTATGATACACACTTACCTAAGACGACTGTATATTCAGTGTTTCTCCTATGAAAAATGTAAATATGAGCAATAACAATACAGCGATGTATTTAATTTGACAAAATGTATCAATTATGGATTGAATCATAACCTAAGGACACAGATAGGCCTAGCCGTCACAGATTTATATCCTGATAAATCTAAATAGGGTTCTGGTGTGAAATATTAATATAGTGTACAGTAAGCTAGGTTTTGAGTCATATGATAAACTGAACCCCACTCCAATGAAGGTTTCCAATGACAATCCTTTCTTGCTGTGTGTGCCTGTTGACCCAGAAACCTGGTTACCTGTTTTAACTGGATAGGTGCCCTTGGGATATAGCTGTGATTTGTAGCCTCATTCTAATTGATGTGACCCACCAAAAGATTTCCTGAGATCCACCATCAATAACAAAAAAAAACATGCTTCTATCTCGTTACAATTAGACCTCAAGCCATATCTCCAGTTCTGTTCTGCCACTTAATGGGACGAATGGTAATGTGATTGTATGCGGGTAATATTGTTTGGCATGGATCATGCAGATGATACCCTGGTGGCAGCCATGATGAAGGGAGGAGAACAGAGTGGCAGCGGGATGCTGAAGATGTGTGTGTGTGTTTGTTGTTCATTTTATACCAAGGGTATACACAGACTAATGGATTGGCATCAGCTGTTCGTCTGATAGCATCTGTAACAGATGTTCGTCTGATTGCATTCTTCCTCCTCCATAACTTGTGTTTATTTCCTTACTTCATGAACTGAAAAGAGTCGTTATTTCAACTTTGTGCAAAATGGCATAAACGTCTCAGAAACAGTCACACCACAAGTCTGGGTGGAGCGATGGCCGTCTTTCTCCTCTCTGATGTTTTTCTTTCTATATTTAGTCAACCTCGACACAGCCTACCAGCGTGAAACCAAGGAAAAGTTTACTAGCAGGTGAAAAGGTAACTGCAGACCTTGTATCCACCGACCAAGCTGACCACTGATAGCTCTGTTATCTCTCTCTCTCTGTACAAGACCAAAATCATGCAACCTCCATCTATGTGAACAGTATTGCTGGCAGATTGTGATATAAAGTGATGCCTCACCCCATGTCTTCCGCCATGGGTCTTTTTTAAAGTACTTCATGAAAGTATCTCAGTAACTACAAGGGGTGTGGGTTGGCATCTCAGTGGCAAAACACTCTCTTTCTAATGTGTGCCTCCTGTCAGCATTTGCCAGCGTGTCAGCTGTGGTATACAGTGGCATCTAGCATTAGCTCCGGGCTTAGCGTAAACCTAGCTTCTCCCTGTTGGATGCTGTTTTTCTGTGAAGCTTTGTTTCTTCATTGTAAAAGCAAGGCACATGACTGCTGTGACATTTGTGCTGTATTTGTACCTCCAAATGAAGGTTCGATCTATCCTGCCACTGACAATGATGGAATGGTCATTGCCGTGCATATTAATCAACGTCTGCTAACCTCCTTCACCTCTCCTTCCATATCTTTCCTCTACGCTCACACCCTGACATGAAACCAGGAGGACTGCTGTATCTGCTCCAATAACAACAACAAACACAAGTCTAAACAGATAGATCTTTATGTACAACCTTAAGATCCAAGGGAGACACTTGACTTTCCATGTCTCAGGCAGGGTTACCTCATCACGAGAGGGTGATTCCAATTCACCTCGGCTACATACAGTGTACAGCCACAAATCCTAATCCATCAATCCAAAACCCAAATCCTCACTGCCTAATGAGGTACTATGGCCTCAAACGGTTCTATTGCTCCTCAACCTGCAGTTGGGTTTATAAATATCTCTCGTCCAATAGGAGTGCATGGCCAGTGTACCGCACTGCAGGTGTCTGTAAATGGGTCAGTGGCAGTGCTGTGACCAAGAAGCAGCAACACACCAAGACCTTGTCTCCACTGACCAAGCTCTCTGTTCTGCTATCTCTCTCTGTCACTACCATCTGACATTTCAACAATAATCCATCTACTCACAGCTGTCTCGCCTGTTTACATATGAGTGTGTGCACGTGTGTGTGTGTGTGTGCGTGTGTGTGTGTGTGTGTGTGTGTGTGTGTGTGTGTGCTGCGTGCACGCGTACATGCCTGCCCCCAGATCAAGGGGTGAGAGGAGGGATTATGAGCCCCCTGCATAAGTTCGTGACATGTCCCCCTAAGCCACGGACAGAGAGCTGTCCACAGGCAGTGGTATGGAAGTGGCAGAGAGAAGGGCAGATCTAGCCACCAGTGCCACACTAACACTGTGAACATACAGCGACACTCACTTCTGTCTAAGACCTGATAGAACTGCACTGTTTTCTGACAAAACATTTTCTCAAGATGAACTATGATTCATTGGATCATGTATCCAGTCGTGTTTCAGAAGTGCTGATTTGAAATGATTAGTAATGGAGACTGAGAAAACATTGGGTCATATCAGCTGAAACTTTGCTGTAAAATAAAGGGTTACCAGTTGTTCACCTGCTATGACATGCACGGCTACGTCAAAATGTTATCATCAAAGTCAAAGTCAAGTCAAAGATGAGATGAAGTCAAGAAGACATGAGCCTTAGCCTTTATACACTAAGCTGATAAATAGATCAAGGCCTTTCCCATCAAGACCATTTTGTCTTCATATGTAATGAAAGGGTGACACAACAAGGTAACCTTGATGACTGCCTCTCAAGAGAAATGAAACGTCCAAACGTGAATGTTTTAACAACAATATAACATTTTGGCAACAATGTACTATTTCCTGCGGTTCTTCACATCTTTATAAAAGGCCTCTCCTGGTGTCACAGCTCTGGATCATGCAGGTGGAATAAACATGTAATGCACAATTGTAAAATGTAATTATAGCAATACTCTATGTACTCCTATAATCATCTTCACAGGTGCCCGCACACACACACACACACACACACACACACACACACACACACACACACACACACACACACACACACATTCACACACACTTTATTAGACTATGAGAAATCATCAATAAAGCCTAAAACCTTCATCATGATACCAGCGCCGACTGGAAGGGGGGGGGGCATCGGGCACGGGGGCATCGGAGGGTCCACTTGCCCCCCCAAAAAACATTATAACCCCTCAACATATTGTCAAATGCTCTATGGTTGAATTTTGCGGCGAATGCAACACAACATATCTCCTGTTGTTTTTATTATCAAAGCTTAAGGTCATTAAAATAATTCATAACTTTAGAATGACTCTTAAATTCACATGGGATGTTCTAGGTTGTGGCAGTCTGTTCTCGTGTTTCTCTGCTTTGTGACGTGATAAGTCTCCAAGCTATTGTCAGGCTATAGCCTCAAGTACGCACATAACATGATATGAATAGGCTGCCTACTTAAGTAAGTGTGATGCACGTTTCCCGGGGAGGCAGAGGAGAGATCGATGGGTCTGGTCGTGGGTAGAATGTTACGCACGGGACAGGCTGCGCCTTGGAGAGTTTCAATAGACGTGTCACAGGCACATACTGTAGGTCTGTCCAGGCAATAGACCTTTTCTACACTCTAAAAACAGTTACATACACAACCCAACATCCACCCATTTCTCTCCGGGAGCACAGCAGAAGAGAGGCAGCTCAGCCTCAGCTGGAAATCCACTCTTCAGAATTCTCTTTGTTGTCAAGCTGCTACGCTTTATTTCACATGTCTCTCTTCCCGTGCCATCACTGTGAAGTGTGTGACAGAGAAGCTGTCCGTTCTATCCATCTCTCTCTCTCTCTCTCTCTCTCTCTCTCTCTCTCTCTCTCTCTCTCTCTCTCGCTGCACGCTAGCTAGCTAGCGCTCTCTTCTCACATTCACAATGTTCAACATCCCTCCCCTGTCTAAAGTTAGCTCAGTTAGTGTGTTTTGTTAGCCCAGATAGCTATTGTTGGGAGTGTTACTGTTAGCTTCCATTACCATCTGTGGGGATAGTCTGTCTCCACCAACTCTGAATAAATATCTCGGGCCTTTGTCTCTTCATCCTTTTTTCTTTCTTTCTCTCTCTCTCTCTCTCTCTCTCTCTCTCTCTCTGTCTGTCTGTCTCCTTTCTCTCTTTGTATGTCTTTCTCTCTCTTTCTGCATCTTATCGCTCCAAATCTCTGCCTCCCTTTCTATGAATATATCGATCTGTTTCTGCTTTCTTTCTCATGTTCGTTTTTTTTCGTTCTCTTGCTCTCTCTTTCTATCTCTTTCTATCTCTACACGTCTCTCTACCCCTAGACCTATCTCTCTGATTGCCTCTGTCTTTCTCTGCTGGAGGAAAGACAAGGATAAGTATTGCCTTTCTTTTCATATCCCTTTCTCTCACACTGTCTAGCACTCTCTCTCTCCCTCTCTCTCTCTCTCTCTCTCTTGCTCTCTCTGTCTCGCTCTTGCACGCGCTCACACATGTACGCACACATGCACATGTGAACGCACGCAAACATGCGCGCACATACACACACATGCTTTCGCTCTCCAGGTGTTCGCCAGCGAGGTGGGTTTAAGGGGGATAAGGCTGCCACTTCCAAAGCCACCTCTGCAAAACACAAAGGAATAACAATGACTTGGGTGGCTTTGGCTTTGTGTCTAGAATCACATTACTCTCATACAATGTAACAGAATGTGACTACAGGTATTACCATTGACTTCAAACATCGCCCTTTAATCACCTCAAAGCATCTTGAATTGTGACTTCTAAACACAAGCATGCACACACGCATGCACACACACACGCAAGCACACGCACACACACACACACACACACACACACTTTATAAGTGCAGTATCATACAGTTCCTTAAAAGCACACAAGAAATGGCCCAAAATAACCCTTGTTCAGAGTGAACAAATTAAGTGCACCACAGCACTGTCTGGCTGGCTCTCTCATCATCCCTTCTCCTGTCACTCAACACTTTAATCCACGCCAGGCAAGGTGTGTGTGCATCTCCCCATTCACGCAAGCCCCATTCACACACACACACACACACACACACACACACACACACACACACACACACACACGCCCTGACATATAGGTCCATACAAGGCAAGTACATGTACTGTTGTACGCACCTCAAACGTAATACTAGAGACAGATAAAGAGATTACAAATAAAAAATAAAATTAAAACGGTAAGCTGCTGGAACAGAGACAAAAACCACTGGAGTTCCAGCTACTGTGTGCCAAAGGTGTACAAAGATAAAACGGGAAAAAAAACACTGAATGCACAAGAATCGTAAAGCAAACTCAATTAACACATCAACACTGTGATAATATTAAAAAAAACACACCCTCCAAAACATGTCAACAGTGTGAAAAAAGGGAGAAAAGGAAGGAGAGAAAAAGAGAGGTACATACTGAATCTCTGTGGTACCATGGCCAGCTCCATGCTGTTGCAGAGTCTTGCGGAGTACTGAGAGGTGTGGAGAGAGGGAGAGAGAGAGAAAGACTGAGAGGGAGAGAGAGAGAGAGAAAGACTGAGAGGGAGAGAGAGAGAAAGAAAGAGAGAGAGTGAGAAAGATTGAGAGGGAGAGAGAGAGAAAGAAAGAGAGAGAGAGAGAAAGACTGAGAGGGAGAGAGAGAGAAAAAGACTGAGAGGGAGAGAGAGAAAGAAAGAGAGAGAGGGAGAGAGAGAGAGAGGTGGAGAGAAGGGCAGCTCCTGCCAACAGACACGAGATGCGCTGCACACTGAGGGGAGCGTCTGCTCTCTGCACTCACGCTCTTCAGCAGCCCAGTCGCCACGCGCAATGTCCATGTGAGTCTGTGTGTGTGTGTGTGTGTGTGTGTGTGTGTGTGTGTCTGTGTTTGGGTGTATGCAAGGGATGAAAAGGAAGAGTGTGTGTTTGTGCTTGAAAGTGCGTGCGTGAGTGCGTGCGTGCGTGCGTGCGTGTCTGCGTGCGTCTGGGAGCAGGCAGAGTGAGGGGGTAGGGCGGAGAGAGAGAACATTAATGTTTACATTTGAGTGGGTTATTAGCTCAGCCTGGCAGGATCACACTTTGGGGAGCTGAGCTCAGCTCCTCTTTATTGCACATGCACTTATTCCCAAAAAGCAGGGGGCTGGGAGTATTTGTGTGTGTGTGTGTGTGTGTGTGTGTGTGTGTGAGCACAAATGTGCGTTTATGCTCGTGTCAGTGCATCTATGTGTGTCTGTGTGTGTATGCATATGTGTGTGTGTGTGTGTGTGTGTGTGTGTGTGTGTGTGTGTGTGTATGTGTGTACGTGTGTGTCTATCTCTCTCTGTGTGTGTATGTGTCTGTGTGTGTATGCGTCTGTGTGTGTTTGATACCATTCCTCATTCCATTACAATGAGCCCGTTCTCCGATCTCTACCTCCACCAGCCTCCCTTGCTCTCCACCTATCACTGTAGAGCTCTCCACGTTTCCTATTTTTAGATCTCCTATCCTCATGGTATTGTCTCTCAGACTTGTAAATGGCACTGCTATTAAGAGAGATAAAACGTGTACACTTATGTGGAGTGTGAGAATCCTTAATGGAAAGACGCTCTCAGCTATACAATATCAATGAGGGTTGGGGTTGGTTGAATTTCAATTCAGTCAATTGAAGAAGTTCATTGGGATTACAATTCACTTGCAAATGGGGATTTTATTTTAAAAAAAATAAGTTTTTCCATTTTTAAATCGTACATTTAAATCATTCAAAATCAAATTGCCCCCAGACAGATATAGGCGAGAATTGCTATGAAGTAATTTTGGTTCACCTGGAAGTAAAATGGGATAAGCCGGAAGATAATGATAACATCATTACTTATAACCACATTATTAAAGTGTTTTGCAATTTGGATTAACACAGTGTTGGGATTTGTAAAGACTCTAACATTGGTTTTGCACTGGTTTTATCTTCTCAATCTGGGCCATGGAGGTATTAATACCACCCTATGTTATATTGCAGTAGAGCAGGGATAGTGTTGAAAAAGGAAGGATCACTTGAAAAAAAAACAGAAAAAAACAAACAGTTGAGGAGACAAATGATACTCATACCATCTGCTGCCAGTATCATTTGAGTTATTACCCTGAAATGAAAACAAGTACACACACACACACACACACACACACACACACACACACACACACACACACACACACACACACACACACACAAACACACTCACGCAACACACACACACACACACACACACACACACACACACACACACACACACACACACACACACACACACTCGCACACACACACACACACACACACCACACACACACACACACACAAATTGACAAATGCTTGAGGACCATGTGAAATAATTTCCCTTGCAGATTGGGCCAACAACAACAACAAGGCTTAATTGTTTCATCCCGTCACACCTCAACAACCTTGTTTTCAGAGGCACCTCATTTCCACTGCGTCGTTCCTACACCTGTGTTCACAAAATGCCTCTGGTTGTCAGGCAGATTGTTCATCAAAAACACGCCTGCTACTGTACACCTAAAGTGAGTTTCACAGGAGTGTTTGGTCAAGCTACACACAGTCAGACACGCTGTCCTTCATGGTTGACCAATGGATACTGTAGATACTGTAGATTAAGAAGTAGTTGCCCTCGACAACCGATACAGGGTCAGATACAACCCCTAAAGGTTAAAGCGATATGATGTTAAACCACTCGAAGATGGTTCAAAGACGTTTCAACTTCAAAGACGTTTCAGATTCACCCAAGCCAAACATTTGACTGGCGAGTAAATGGGATTGGCAGGGCCATGTCATCCTGGATCTATGGTTAGAGGCGACTTGAGATAGTAGATACAGTCAAACCTCAACTGACAGAGATCACCTCTGTCAGTCACAATGCCAGGACTGCTTGGGACATTGTCGGAAGGCTGATGTTGATTTCCACACACAGCCAGTACACAATGACTTGACATTATGGTTGTGGTACCACAGGGATTCACTACATACCTCTCTTTCCTCTGCTGCTTTTCTCCCTTTTTTCATTTTTGATGGTGTTTGGAATTCTGCCTCAGGGGATGCTAAACCTCATTGAACTGAAAAGGGGCACTCCTCCTAATGGCTATGAGCATCAGCTTTTTTCTCCAAAGTTGCTTAGCCTAAAACTAAGGATGGTGTGGTGGAAAGAGGCTCGACATGGATTGATATTATAGGAGTATGATAACCATACAGTCAACACTCGGTCAGCACCTGTTTCAAATACTTTTCTACTCCGATATTCCCTTTGTCTAGCACATACAACAGCCTTGGCAGAGTACTGCACCACATTCCGTACAGAAAGAGCCTTTACATGGACAATGGCAGCTAACAACCTCGACAACCAGGCGAGAGAGGAGTAAAACCTGTGCTCTCTGTCTCTGCAAATCCACTGACGGTTCCCCCGCTGGGATTTGCATAAGTCAGCCTCCTATGGCTGCCCTGCGCCCATGTGGATTTACCGCTAGAAGAAGGGCATCTTGACAGGGCTTCAAACTATTTTTTTTTCAAAAACTACTGCACCCAAAAGCTCTCTGTGGAATTTAGAGAGGACTTGGTAGGATTTTACCCATGTGTGTGCGTGTGTGCGTGTGTGCGTGTGTGTGTGTGTTTAGTGAGCTCAAGCAGCTACCGTAGTATGCCCAACTGAGTGAGAAGTCCGAATCATGCTTGAGAACAGTTGATCAGATCCCATTGACGTTGTGTTGGAAAATGAAGCCATCTACGTCACCTCCTACTGGATCAGGCCAATCCCAAACAAAACAAATATATACTTTAAATATACTGAAGTATTATATTTCTAGTATACTTGAGTTTTTAAAGGATACTAAAATGACCCATTTTAAATTGTATTTAAATGTACCTTCATTTATTTTTAAGTATACTGATAATAGATTATGCGAGATGTACTTTCAACACACTTAGAATGTAATCTTAGTCATATTCAAAGTGACTGTCAAATAGTATGAAGTATATTAGAAGTGTGTTAAGAATGTGTCACAAGAATCTTTCTGTATATACTAAAAGCACACTTCTATTAGATTAAAAATGCATTGGTATTTGCATTATTTTTAATGGTAATATTCCATTATTTATGCATGAAGTCCCGGGGGGGGGGAACTCTGCAGCAGGTCAACTGCCTTCTGACTCGAACTGTACATAGAGCTGAATGACATACCTTATCTTGGTCCTAATTATCTGCAGTTATGGTTAGCAACTAAATACACATCATTGAGGGATAGGAGGAATCTAAGTATACAGAAGTTCAAGTACACTATTGTATAAGTTTACTGTACACATAGGATAAGGGTATGACAATAAAGTAGTACATTTAAGTACATGGAAATACAAGTTTACTTTTTGTAAGTAATGGAAAATACCCTAAATTCTAGTATACTTTTTGGAAGTATACTAAAGTACAGGTTCAATTCCATGACAATAAAGTATCCATTTTGTAAGCATTTTAAAGTATAATATAAAATACATTACATTTTAGTATATTTTTTGCAAGTATACTAAAGCACACATTTAATGGCATGACAATAAACTCTACTTTTAACAAGTACACAAAAGTACAAAGTTATTCAAACTGTACACTCAAAATGTATTAATGAGTCCTTTAATCTATTTTCAATACACTTAACTTAATATGTTATTACTTCCCTGATTAAAAATCAATCATTGTTTATTGATAGGTGACAGCAAGACCAGGGGTTGGTGTTGCGAATGGCAGTTGATAAAGGGATGGAGGGGTATGATGGATAGAGTGATGAAAACCAATGGAGGGAAGTGAGATGGAGAAATTGAGGGAAGGAGAGCTTGTATTGTACTGGCCAGGTGGAGGTGAACAGATTAATGGATGGATGGAGAAGGAAGAATGATGGATGGATGGATGAAGGACTGTGTGACAGATGAGGCCTGCGCAGATGAAGAGGTAGACAATGGGGTGTATTGGAGTGGAATGGTGAGGTATGTTTGAGGTGTGTGTGGAGAAGAACCCCCATATGTAATGTGTAGCATCCTTAAGGGAATGAAGATGGAGCGAGCCTCCTGCAGTCCCCCGGTGTGGCTGGTGACACTAGATATCAGAGGCACCACAACCAAACAGTGCAGCAGCTGAAGCATTACGCCCCTTAGGTTTAGGTTTTAATGCTTGAAAGAATAATTCACTTGGCGGGCTTTGCTTCGCTGAATTTAAACAGGCTCTGCCTACTTTTTGAGTTATTGCATGCTCAGAGGATATCCATACCTTCCTGGGAAACAGGGGAATAATCAATGATGTTGTGCACCACTGAGCCGCCACATTCTAGTTGGAACTCAGCGCGGTGACCTGAAGTGTCAGATAAACGCAGGAGAGAGCTGCTATTTCATCTTACAGGATATTTCGGAATATAGGACGGCAGTTCTTGAGGGAGCATTTTGTTTCCACTTCGGGTGTGTTTTCCTGTTTAGTTTTTCTTGTAGCTATTTTCTATGCTCTGTGTATTGTTTCTCCCATCTCTCTCCCCTCCTCCCCTCTCTCTATAATTCAACATCTTCATTGGCATGGAATAATTTGCATTGTTCTTTGCAAACAAGGACGACGTGTTTAGTAATCAAACAAACCTTGTTCATTCACTCTGTTCTTGTTGCCCTTGTTCTTTCTCTGACAGTAGCTTTGATACACTCCATTGAAGAGGAAACATTGACAAAGCGCTCTTGACTTCATTAGGTATTGCTTAGATATGGCTAGCCAGACTGCATATAACCTGACTATATCAGCACTCACACACACACACACACACACACATACACACACACACACATTCTCATACACACACACACACACACACGTACACGCATGCACTCACACACAGAAACACACACAGAAACACACACAGAAACACACACATAAGCGCATGTGCACACACACACACACACACACACACACACACACACACACACACACACACACACACACAGCTCCGATTTTCATTCAATACCCACTATACCTATCAGAAATCCTTAGAATTCCTTTCTTGTATTCATCTCTAAATTCTCTGGGTGTCTATCTCTCTATGATGCAAAAAAGAATCACCTCAGTTGATTTGTGCTTCTCATTGACTTTGCAAACTAAGTTTAATTTGGAAATGTATAATTATAGGGACAGTGAAGCATTTGTTCTTCTTCTGGCTCTATACTTCAAAAGTTTGGATTTGAAATCAAACAACTACTATGAGGTTAAAGTATAGCTTTTTAGGTTTTATTTGAGAGTACATATTTGTTTCACCATTTAGTAACGACAACACTTGTTATATATAGTCCCCCTATTACCTGTCACCAAAGGTATTGGGACAATTGGCTTCACAAGTGTTGGTTAGTCAGGTATGTTCCTTCACATCATTTGTGCAGGCATATGAGGTCTGGCAGTGAGTACATTTACATGCACGCTAATAATCCGATGTTACCCAGAATATGTCAATACTCCAAATAAACATAGTAAATAAGGCCTTAATCGAAGTAAGCATACTCCAAATAGAAGATGTGGAATATTGAGCTATTTGTGCTCTTTGTTTGTTATAATACGTTTATAAGGACATGTGTACACCTTATTCTGAGTTCCCCTCTCAATCCCAGTACTTCCCTCCTCTAGTGTCGACACTCTGATCAGATCTTGTCTGACAGATAAAACATGCCTTTGGATACAAACTTGTTGACTGTGCATTTGTGCGCGCCAAACTGGTTGGTGCCAAACTGGTTTGGCACAGACATCTAGCTTGTAGAGCGCAATTGTATGACGTCTTACGTATTTATGATAGTAGCCTAACAACAAAGAGAACACCGTCGAACACAATTGCCAAAGCTTGCATCTCCATAGTTACTGATGCACACATGGTAACATCAGACTGGATGCAGGACTGTCCTCCAGAGCACCACTCTGACAAGTTCTCTCCATTCTCTATCATCAAATACTAATGTGAGGACGACTCTCTCCCACCAGTCCTTGCTGCGCGGAGTGGCCTACGTGTGTGTTCCATGGCATGAACAGAGCATGCATTGCTGCTGACATCATTGTAATCATTGTTATATCATTGATAGTGCCGTAGTCTGTTTCCAAGCATAATTAGTGAATACAATGGCTTTTATTTAGTGAATAAAAAGGACTGAATTATTCACAATTTGCACAGAAGCAGAAGCCAATGTGTACCGGATGCAACAGGGTTGCATGTACAATAGCCTTGTTGAAAAATAGCGGGAATCTACAGGGGAGACAGATTTTACTAATCGCTGTATGCAGCATTTGCAAGTAAACAGAAATATTAGGGGAATGTTTCTCTTTGCAGATCATGTAAACAGCTTAATCAAAATATTGTCTTTTTCAGAGTAAGGGCAATCATCAGAGTATTGTGTGCATGTAAACATACTCAATGTCTACTATTGATTCTAGGCTTTTCGTTTGCCTTTGGAGTCTGCTATTGGTGTCTGTCAACATGAGGACCAAAGAGACATCAATGAAAGGAAGCTATTATGAGGCTGACAAATCTGAAAGAAATCTATCAGACACATAGGTAAAACCTTAGGCTTCCCAATAAAAACAGTTTGGAACATCATTAAACAGATAAAGCACTGGTGAGCTCAGCAATCGCAGCGGCCTGGTAGGCTTAGGAAGACTTCTACAGTGGATGACCAAAGAATGACTTGTTATGGCTTGGGCTTGAGCCATCTACATATGGCTGCCATTGGAACTGACTCACTTGTCTTAATTGATGATGTAACTGCTGACAGCAGCAACAGAATGTATTTGGAAGTGTACAGGAACATCTTGTCTGCTCGAGTACAAGCAAATGCCTCCAAACTCATCGGACAGCGCTTCATCATACAAGACAATGACCCCA